>NW_017693397.1:0-4724 GCF_001879085.1 Nicotiana attenuata | reverse complement strand
ATTGGGGAAGAATTCTTGTTAGGTTTCACCGTGGTTTGGAGATGTATATATCTTCTATGGGCATGCGAAGCATGGAATGCGTAATGATTTTCTTCCAAATGGGATTAGTGGAAGTTGTTGGCTAGGTGAGTTACAGTTCAGTTCTGACAAGAAGTTCATAAAACTCTTAAGTAAAGAGTAGCCTCAGATAATGAAGGAAATGATACTGCTAATTGGAAGTTATTTGACGAGAGTATTTGTCTCGGAAAGGGGTAATCTGACTTAACTGATGATACTTCGGTAGTATTGCGGCGCTTTCTTGTTAGATCGACTGTTGATGTCTGAGTTGTTTGATGGCACAGGGGAATTTTAAGAATATCTTTCGTGGAATGATTGGGTACTTGAGATGTAATATGTATTCATACGGCGGAATTTGGGATCAGGTACAGTGATTCGTGTGCTATATGGAGTTGGAGACTGGGAGTTCTCATGTTTAGGCTATGTAGTGGTTGTGGATCGTGTGTATTGGTACCGTTAGCGGCTATTGGGATTTGGATGCTCGAGTGGATCTTTCTTTGCTTGGTATATTAGATTTTGGATATGATATTGGGGTGTAGACTGGTTGTCTCAGTGTTGGGTTATTCTAGACTATTGTGCTATGGGCTATGTCGGAAAATGCCACAGGTTGCGTGGCGAGGTGCATCGGATTATGTTCTAGCAGAGTGATTTGTATTCCGAAGACCAGCGGACGGCTGGGAAGGATTGCTTTTCTTAATTGGGCCTTCGTGGCGAATGTCAATGCAGAGGTTTCTACCATTGATTCAGTTCCAGTATTAAGGGACTCCTTTCGGATGTGTTCTTGTGGCCGAGCATGTCGCCGGGCGAGGTTGTGGATTTCGATATTGATTTGGTGCCAGGCACTGTATCGTACGGCTCTGGCAGGAGTTATAGTAGTGGAAGGAGCAGCTTCAGGCTTCTTGGTAATGAGGTCGTTGGTAAGCTGATTGGATACGTGTTTAGCTTGAGTTGGCTCGGTTGGCCCCTAATTGTGTTGTTGAGGGGTAGGTTGATTCGATCGTTATTGAACTTGCTAGTGATCTGGGGAGATCTATGAGTTGCTTTTCTGTGCTATGAGATGTTATGATTTGTTGGATATGGGCACATGTGGTGCGGTTCTATTGGGGATTCATAGAGGAAGTCGAGCGGGAAGAGTAATTGGGTGTTGATCGGTAAATGGAGTATCGGTTATGACCTATCGGGTTGCGTGTCGTATGTTAGTTGTTTCACCGTGGGTGTAATGAATTGCTTTGGTTTCAGGCATCAAATTGTACGTGGCTGTCGGTTTTGAGCATAGTGACTTGAGGTGTTTCGTGTGTAACAGTGTTTGGAATGGATCGCGCATTGTGGCGAGGCCACGTGGAGTTATAACCTTTCGAGGTAGATTCAGCTATTCTATTTCTATGATGTGAGACGGGGTCTCAGCCTTGTGTTGTAATGATACTGATGAGCTTGAGGTACAGCTTTTTCGTTGAGTCATTTGTAATGATTTGAGTATGTTCAGACCGTTCCTCATTGGTGCGGGTATTATGCAAGTTGTGATTTAGGACTGTGTTGAGGTGTCATATCACCAGAGTGGTGTGTTGGATTCGAGGTGATCGTGGAGTCATTAATGAATACGAACAGATTTGATTTCAGTTTGTTAGAAGGATAATATCGAGGTTCGGCTCGGAAATCTGTTGTGGTAATAGTCAAAGGGAAGGGATTTCATGAATGGTTGATCTGAGAAAATGGTTACGGTTTATCGCGTGTTTCATTTATCGTTGGCAGTATATGAAAGTGTTGGAATAAGACTTTAGCTAATAAGAAGTTTCCTACCGGTATTCTGGTGTTGTGGGCAACTGCTATGGATAGAAGTTATCGTTTCGAGTATTTGGGTTATGTAGTATATCATGTGATTGCACCTGAGGTTGCAGGTATGGGTCGTTACAGCTGGTTCGGGCTTATTCTGAGTATAGAGGTGAGGTTCTGATCTTGTGTATGATTTCGGAAAGTGCAATGCGGTTCTACGGTTTATGGTCTAGATGGATTGTGAGATTTCAGCTATATCGTGTTATCGGGCCTATGCGAGATAGGGTGACGTGGGATCACCCCGGGTATATGCTTGGTAAGGTCATTCAGCTATTGGTCGGCTTCTAGTACAACTCTGGGTACGCTCAAGGACAAGCGTTGGTTTAAGTTGGGGAGGATGTGACGACCCGACCCGTCGTCTCATGAGTTACCGCTCCGTTTCCCCCATTTTATGTTTCTTCAATTTTCGTTATCGTATTTGGTGTGTTAGAGTTGATTTGGATTGGTTTTGATAAGAAATGAGACACTTAGTCTCTTTAAGGAAGGCTTAAGTTGGAAAAAGTCAACCGGACGTTGACTTATGAGTTAGAGGGCTCGGAGGTGATTTCCGGTGATTCGGTTAGCTTCGGGAGGTGATTTGTGACTTAGAAGTGCGATCGGAATTGATTTTGGAGGTCCGGTGTAGAATTAGGCTCGAATTGGCGAAGTTAGTATTTTGGCGGATTCCGGTTGATAGGTGAGATTTTGATCCGAGGGTCGGAATGGAATTCCGAGAGTTGCTGTATCTTCGATATGTGATTTGTGATGTGTGTGCGAAATTTCAGGTCATTCGGACGCCGTTTGGTTGGGTTTTTGATCGAATGCGTATTTCGAAAGTTTTTAAGAAACTTAGGCTTGAATCCGATGTGATTTAATGGTTTTAGCGTTATGTGATGTGTTTTGAAGATTGGAACAAGTTTGAATAATGTTTTAAGATGTGTTGGTACCTTTGGTTGAGGTCCCGGGAGCCTCGGGGTGGTTTCGGATGGTCAACCGGACCATTTTTGGACTTAAAGATTGCAGGTTCAGCTGTTTGTGTTGCAGAAGAAAATTGCTCTTCGCGTTCGCAT
The DNA here is from genome assembly GCF_001879085.1 of Nicotiana attenuata. Taxonomy (NCBI): domain Eukaryota; kingdom Viridiplantae; phylum Streptophyta; class Magnoliopsida; order Solanales; family Solanaceae; genus Nicotiana; species Nicotiana attenuata. The sequence goes on along the minus strand of NW_017693397.1, from coordinate 1,788 downwards.
GGGTGATGTCGCGAACGCGTAGAGGGAATTTGAGGGCATGGAAATTTGTTCTTCGCGTTCGCGTGGCATAGGGTTGCGTTCGCGTAGTTCTGAAAGGCGAAGCATCGCGATCGCGTAGAAAGAAGTTGGCCCCTGAGTTTTTTTGTTCATCGCGTTCGCGTGCTTGGGGACGCGTTTGCGTAGTTGAGGCTGTTCGCGAACGCGGGGTGTTGACCGCGTTCGCATAGAGTAAAATTTACCTGGGCAGAAGGGTTTTTATATTATTTCATCCGCGAAGTTTGGTCCATTTTCCTCCATTGTTGGGCACCTTGAGAGCTTTTTGGGAGAAATTGAAGAGGGTTTCGACGGGAATTGATTGGATGTAAGTCCTATGGCCTAGAAACATCATTTTATTGAAGAATCAACCTTTAAATTGATGGAAATTTAAGTGAAATTGGAAGAACTAGGGCTTGACTTTTGAAATAAAAATTTGGGATTTGAATGGTCAAATGGACTCCGATTTTGGCAAACTTGGTATGTATAGACTTTGGCGAGATGAGGAATCCATTGATGTGAATTTTATAATTTTTTGAGGAGTGGGCCCGGGGCTCGGATTTTGCTAGTTTCGAGATTTTTGCTAATTTTCGATTGTTTTCTATTGGGTATTGTTCCTTTAGCATATTGTGATGTATTCGCTCTGATTTTGGTTAGATTCGACGCGCGTGGAGGCCGATTTGAGGGGCAAAGGCGTCGCTAGCTAGAGATTTCACCGGTTCGAGGTGAGTAATGATTGTAAATGATATCCTGAGGGTTTGAAACCCCGGATTTGCACCCATAGTGCTATTTCTAGGTGACTTGCACGCCGGATAGAGAGCGTGGGGTAGAGCACCGTTGGGGGATTGTGACTTGGTCCGTCCCGGTTGTTGATTTTATCGCGTAATTGACTTAAACTTATTTGATATTTTCATGATTTGGGCTGATTGCCGTATTTGGGCTTCGTGCCGATTATTTGAATCCTTCAGGGATTGATATCACTGTTTTCGCATTACTTTGCATATCATTTGATCTCGGTCCAAGGTTTTAATACTGTTTTGCAAACTCAACTGTTTTTCTAAGATTTGAAAAGTCAAACAATATTTTATTGACGTTTTGAGCTGAGAACTATTATTTTTATATTTCCCAAGTGGCTTATGTGCATTTCTGGACTGAGCATGGATCGGGCTGCGCGCCGCAGCAGTGTTATAATGATTTCTGGATATATGGATGGGTCGGGTTGCGCGCCGCAGCGGTATTGTATTGATATTGAGGCCGAGGGCCTGGTTGGTGCCACGAGATGGCTTGATTATTTGCGCTTGGGCTGTAGGAGCCCCTATGGAGTCTGTACACACCCCCAGTGAGCGCCGTCGAAGTTAAATATATGGATGGCTCGGGCTGCACGCTGCAGTGGGTACCAGAGTGTACCGTCATATGCATTGCATTGCACTCATGCATTTGTTCCTATTTGTATTATTTGTCATGACATTCCAGCACTCGCATTTCATTGGCTTCTATGCTACTTCTTGCACTGCTTACCTGATACCCTAGTGTTATTTGTTGATGGAGTGCTGTGCCCGAGGGGCTAACTTTTGTGCTGACTTGCACTATCTGTTTCGCATTCATTTGCTTAACTATTGGAAAAGATATTTTCAAAAGAGATTTTAAACTGAGTCCAGATATTTCTAAAGATTTCACGGTTTCACTGTTTTCTCAAAGGGTTACACTGTCCTATGTAGCATGATGGCTTGCTTTACGTGGTTTCTTGCTGCTCAG
>NW_017693396.1:0-4725 GCF_001879085.1 Nicotiana attenuata | reverse complement strand
ACATGATTACCCATTGATTTTAACTATTTATGTCTATTTTAACCTAAAAATTAACAACCCTAACTTACTCAATTGAAGAAAAATACAGGAAGCATAGAAAAAGGGAAGAAAGGAAACACAAATTAAAAGAAATTAACAAAAATTAAACAATTAAAAGAAAGATAATGGTACCAGTTGTGAGAGTTAATGAAGAAGAACAAGTCCAACCAGTTGATTGCAAACAAAATAGATGATGAACAGTTTTTTAGGGTTCTGAGAGCTAAAGGTGCGGAAAGGGTAAAAGGAGGGCCTCATGCCCTATTTATAGAAAAGGACCTGGGGCCCAGTCTCACCAACCAGTGCGGACCGCACAAAATGGACCGCGGTCCGCATTGCACTGTTTTGTTCAAACTTGAGAAGGCAACGCTCTGCAGTCCGCACAAAATGGACTGCGGACGGAGAGGTCCACCTCGGACCGCACAAAATGTAGTGCGGTCGCAGTGGCAAACTTCAGAGAGTTGCATTTTCACATTTTCTTCAGTGCGGTCCGCACAGAATGGACTGCGGCCGCACTGACAACTTCAGAGACCTGATCATTTTTGTCCACTACGTCCTGCATGCATCAACTCAATCCTGTAACTTCTCACAACCAGTTAGCCCAAAAATCAATCCTACACTACAATGAAAATCAAAGAAAAACAAGAATAAAAACACATGGGTTTCCTCTCAAGAAGCGCCTGATTTAACGTTGCGGCACGATGCATGTTACCATCCAATCATTTGAAATGCACAAGAGCCACCACATGGCTATCATCAAACTTCCCCAAATAGTGCTTGACCCTATGCCCGTTCACTCTATAAACTTCCCCACTTTTGTTCTTTAAATCAAGAGCGCCAAACGGGGTCACACACACTACTTCAAACGGTCCGCTCCACGTTAACTTTAGCTTTCCCAGGAACAACCTTAGTCGAGAATTGAATAAGAGCACCAAATCTCCCACCTTGAACTCCTTGCCCCGAGTATATTTGTCATGAAGGTTTTTCATTTTATCCTTATACAGGGACGAACTAGAGTAGGCATGGAATCTAAATTCATCAAGCTCATTGAGTTGCTCCACCCGAAGATTAGCAGTTATATCCCAATCAAGATTCAACTTCTTTTAGGCCCACATGGCCTTATGCTCCAACTCCACTGGTAAATGACATGTTTTCCCAAACACCAACCGGTACGGCGACATACCAATTGGAGTCTTGTAAGCGGTCCGGTAAGCCCATAGAGCATCATCTAACTTTTTAGACCAATCGGTCCTATTGGCATTGACGGTTTTGGACAAAATGCTCTTGATCTCCCCGTTGGACACTTCAACCTGGCCACTTGCTTGAGGATGATAAGGTATAGACACTTTGTGGTTGACACCATACTTGGAAAGCAAGGCATCAAAAGCTCTATTACAAAAATGCGATCCTCCATCACTAATAATTGCCCGAGGCATACCAAACCTTGTGAAAATGCTCTTCTTCAGAAATGCCACCACACTCCTAGCTTCATTGTTGGGCAAGGCCACGGCCTCAACCCATTTTGAGACATAATCAACTGCTACAAGAATGTAAGTGTTTCCACACGAGCTTACAAAAGGGCCCATAAAATTGATACCCCATACATCAAAGATATCAACTTCAAGAATTGTGTTTAGAGGCATCGCATCTTTCTTGGAAATCCCGCCCGCTCGTTGACATTGATCACACCTTTTTACTAGATTACTTGCATCGTTGAACAAGGTTGGCCAATAAAAACCACAACTCAAAACTTTTGAAGCTGTCCTCGCCCCTCCATGATGGCCACCATAGGGGGAGGAATGACAAGCCTCTAGGATGCTAAATTGCTCCTCCTCAGGTACACACCTCCGGATCACTCTGTCGGTGCAAATCTTGAACAAGTATGGCTCATCCCAATAGAAGTCCAGACTATCCCGTTTGAGCTTCTTTCTTTGGTTAGAAGAGAGCTCACACGGGATGATGCCAGTCACAAGGAAATTAGCGATGTCCGCAAACCATGGCATATCACTCATCGACACAGAAAGTAGTTGCTCATCGGGGAATGTATCATTGATCTCTAGGCCATCACATGGCCTTCCTTCCTCCTCCAAGCGGGACAAATGATCCGCCACTTGGTTTTCGCTACCTTTCCGGTCCACTATCTCCAAATCAAACTCTTGAAGTAATAAGACCCATCGCATCAATCTAGCTTTAGAGTCTTTCTTTGTCATCAAATATCTAAGAGCTGCATGATCGATGTGCACTATGACTTTGGCTCCCATAAGATATGGCCGAAATTTTTCCATGGCGAACACAATAGCCAACAATTCCTTTTCAGTCACCGTGTAGTTCCTTTGAGCTTCATTCATTGTCTTGATCGCATAGTACACCGGATGAAACATTTTGTTCACTCTTTGACCTAAAACTGCCCCAACCGCAACATCACTCGCGTCGCACATGAGATCAAAAGGCAAGCTCCAATTGGGTGCGGTAATGATTGGGGTGGTGGTCAACTTATGCTTGAGAAGTTCAAAGGCTTGCATACATCTCTCATCAAACACAAACTCTGTATCCTTTTCTAGCAACTTGCATAGAGGATTCACTACCTTCGAAAAGTCCTTGATAAATCGTCGGTAGAACCCCGCATGCCCAAGAAAACTTCTAACCCCCTTGACAGAAGTGGGGGGAGGAAGTCTTGAGATCATCTCAATTTTGGCTTTGTCAACCTCAATACCGTTCTTTGAAATTTTATAACCCAACACAATGCCCTCCTCAACCATGAAGTGGCATTTTCCCCAATTTAGCACAGATTGGTGTCTTCACACCGGGCCAACACTCTATCCAAATTGTTCAAACACTCGTCAAATGAATCACCCATAACACTGATGTCGTCCATGAACACCTCCAAAATATCTTCCACCATATCGGTGAAAATGGCTATCATAAACCGTTGGAATGTTGCCGGTGCATTGCACAACCCAAAGGGCATCCGAGAGAAAGCAAAGGTGCCATCCACCTATTTTTTCACCACTTCTTGCATTGCCTCGTTCAACCTCCTTTGATCTTCCAAGGAGGGTTTGGCATCATCTTCCAGAATAATCTTGTGCATACAGAATGCGAGGCTTATTCCCCGAATATCAGCTAGAGTCTATCCAATTGCCTTTTCCACTTTTTGAGCATCGCCAATGTGGCATCTACCTACATGTTAGTAAGATAAGAGGAAAGAATAACTAGTAAAGTTGAATTGGAGCCTAAGAATTCATACATGAGGTGTGGAGGTAATGGCTTCAACTCCAACACCGGGGGTTCCTCAATTGAAGGCTTCGTTGGAGGGGTCTTTCTATTTTCAAGATCTAAAGAGAGTTTCCTAGGCTCATAAGAATAAGATCCCATTCCATGTAAAGCATTCACACACTCCACTCGACCCACATCATCATTGACATCAAGATTCAACAATACGGCCTCCAAAGGGTCCTCAACATTGATCATTGCACCAGTATCATCAATTATTACAGCCGTGACTAGATCCACAAATGAGCACACTTCGGTACAATTGGGCTGCTTCATTGACTTGCACACATGAAAAATGACCTTTTCATCACCCACCCTGAAAGTGAGTTCCCCTGCTTCCACATCCACTAGAGCCTTCCCCGTAGCAAGGAAAGGTCTCCCTAATATGATCGGGACCTCATAATCTACCTCACAATCCAAGATCACAAAATCAGCTGGCAAGATAAATTTGTCCACCCGGACGAGCACATCATCAACAATACCCAATGGTTGCTTCATAGATCGGTCTGCCATTTGCAATCGCATGGAAGTTGGCCTCGGTGGCCCGATACCCAAAGTCTTGAAAACTGAGTCGATCATTAAGTTGATGCTTGCCCCATGATCACATAAAGCTTTAGCAAAGTCTGCACTCCCTATAGTGCAGGGGATAGTGAAAGCACCGGGATCCTCTAATTTCGGAGCCATTGAATGTACTATGGCGCTAACTTGGTGGGTCATCTTGATAGTTTCACAGTCCATGGATCTTTTCTTTGTCACCAAATCTTTCTTGAATTTCGCATAGCCAGACATCTGCTCTAAAGCCTCTACCAAAGGAACATTAATGGATAAGCTCTTCATCATGTTAATGAACCTTTTGAATTGATTCTCCTTTTTCTGCTTGGCTAGCCTCTGAGGATAAGGGGGAGGTGGCCTAGGCAAGGGAGCCTTGGCTTTTGGCACAACCGGCTCTGGCATGTCAATTACGTGCTCCCTAGACGAGTTCACGTCACTTTGTGTTTCCACCTCGGCATCTTGAATATTGATCCTCACTTCTCCATTCACATTTTTATCAACCACATTCTCATCCACCAAAGGAACTTCATCTTCTTGCAACTCAACTTCTTCACCCAAAACTTGCGTTTGTTTGGAGGCATTCACATCACCGCCTCGTCCACTCCTAGCTGTCACAGCCATAACATGATTGTGTCCTCCCTTTGGGTTCACTACCGTATCACTTGGTAGAGCACCCTTAGGGCGTGTATTCAAAGACTGAGAGATTTGTCCTAGCTGGACCTCCAAATTCCTAATTGAAGTATTATGAGAAGCCAGTTGCGCATCGGAGTCCGCATTCTTTTTCATCATCTATTCGAACATCATTTCAATTCTACCAATTTCATTGTTGGATGTACTAGGACCCTTGGATGGAAAAGGTGGTGGATT
>NW_017693395.1:0-4725 GCF_001879085.1 Nicotiana attenuata | reverse complement strand
ACGAACTCTGATCGCGGCCGTCTCAACACTACACAATGGTAGTAAGAGTGGGTAGCAATAACTAATACCCGAATAGTGGATCGGGGTCGAATTTCCACAGGGAGCTTGGAATGGAGTTGTATTGCCGGTTTAGTTTAGAATTGCGTTTGTACTTCTAATTGCACTCCTAACATTTTTGAGGGTTTTTATATTTAAAACTACTTTTGTAACCTAAGAATTAAAGCTAAATTATGTTAAGGAAATATTGCTAAGTTGTGCTTGATATGGGAAAAAGGCACTAGGGTTGTAACACTACCTAGGTGGCTAGCTAACGGGTAGAAGCTACTAAGGGGAGATTGATAAATCTGGGTTTAGTGCTATAACCGTTACACAAGTGCACTCATTCTCATACCTCTCGGTAGAGAGAACGATTTTGCCCAATTGACTCTCTCGAGACCAATTAGGTAGGCCAATTAGACCGGGCAACTAGGGCTCAAGTAGGGTAATTACTCTTTCGAGGTTTAACCCGTTAATTGGGACTACCATTCTCATGGGTCCATCCCAATTCCTTGTTGGGTTAACTTTTAGGGTCATATGACTCTCTCTCTCTCTCTCAAGAAGAGTTAGACCCGCTTAGCTTGAATTCATGTTTGCAACCACAAATTCTAGATTGAAACACAAAATCAACCCAAATAACAAATACCCAATCTCAATCTCACCCTAGAATGCAACACCCATTAACTACCCACACTAGGGTTGAGCCACAACCCTAGTTAATGGGTTTAGCTAGACATAATTAAAGAAGAAACAGTAGAAATAGATGATGAAATGAACATAATAATTGATTACTACTTAAAATCTATGATATTCAAGAGTAAAATTGCCAAATTAGGCTACAAAATACTTCTCACGAGTGCAGCTCTCGTTCAGTAGTTAAAATCTGACCTAAAAATGTCAAAAAGATCTATTTATATCGAGCTACAAAATCTGGACAAAAATGCCCCTGCGGGGTAGGCACGGACCGCGCAAAAAGGGAGCGCGACCGCGTTGGCTCTTGGACTCTTTGAACTCTGTTCTCTAAAGTTGGGACCGCGGACCGCGCAGAAATGGAGCGCGGCCGCGTTTCAGGACGGGCGCGAACCGCGTAAAAAGGGCGCGTGGCAGTACTTTGGCAAAAACACCATCTCTCTGAATCTCATCTACGCGGACCGCGTAAAAAGGAGCGCGGACCGCGCAGATTGCCCTTTGAATGACCCAGTCTCTGAATCTCCTAGCGCGGCCGCGTGGCAAATCAGTGCGGTCCGCGCTAGGTCTTCTTGTTCCCCACTTCAATTGGTCTTTGACACTTGGCAGGTTTCACTCCGTTTTGAGCCGATCTTTGACATTTGTCATCTTGTCGCTCAAACCTGCAATCAAGCGCAACTTGTAAGGATTTTGGGGTTATTTTGTGGCAATTCATAACAAAAGCAATAGCAAGTAGGGGTATAATCATGCTACAATTCTAACTTATCAACTCCCCCAAACTTAAACCTTTGCTTGTCCTCAAGCAAACAAAATAAGACCTACCCCAAAAGAGCAATCCAAGAATTTCCAGCTATCCTAAAGTACCTCAACAAGCATCAATTGGGACTAACAATTGCCCTCAATACGAATGCATCATTAACACATTTTAGGCTTTTGAAAACTATGGATCAAGTGTGCCACAAGAGCATCAAGGGTTGACATATTTCATCAAAGAGCTTTTCTCAAATACCTTGGTCATTGTGGAACCCAAACTCAAACATCATCAACTCTCCCTAAGTGGACCTCACCTTTTAGAGTAGTGACACACAAACCGAGGTTGATGGGATTTTCACTCAATTCTCTCATAAAGAAGGTCACAAATCCGGCTCTAGGTACCATATGCTTGCCCCTTATGTAAGTATCCACTAATGTAGGTTCCGTTCAACTCAAGATCATATAGGGCTTTTGTGGAGTCATTGTAAAGGCTTTTGGGCAAGGATAGGACATGTTTTTGTTCAAGTGGGTTCAATCCTCCCTTAAGCACTTCTTTTGATTCATTTTGGCACACTTTTCTTGACTCATTTGAGTATTTACTTCTTTTCAAGGGGGTTAGAGAGACACACTGTCACTCTTTCTTATGCAATTCAAGACATTTCTCCTTTTTCTGCTTTTTCACCTTTGTTTTCGTTGAATCCCCTTTTTGACCTTATTCACTTTGGTCTTTCTTTTTGTCTTGTCTTTTCTTCCTTTTTCATTGCCTTTCTTTTCTTTTGCTTTTGTACCTTTTACCACATTGTTTCCTTTCTTGCCTATCCCCCCAAGCTTAGACATTTGTCATTTACTCAAGGGAAGATGTGGGTGCCAAGAGAGGGTCTCATTAAAAACGGGTATAGGCTTGTAGTTTTGGTTCTTGAAAGAAGGAAGTTTAAGGCTCAAAAGGGTTAACTAGGGAATCATTTCATTGGTAGGCTATGTAGTTGTTCAACTTAGCATTTGGACCAAGGAGAGCCTATAATCACTTCTCAAGTCAAATTTCACCTAGGATTTCGCCTCAACAAACATTCGGGGCAAGTTCTAGACCATCGGCTCGGGACTTGGACTCACAATTCTAATTCTCACCACACACCCTCAAGGATTTCTAAAGACATCGAGTTGAGGGCCCACAACGACCTTAGTTACGATTCAAGCGCACAATGGTTCAACAAGACCACATGATGATTGTTTGGTCAACACAAGAGTCTCAAGACCACAACTTTCACCATCCTAAGCACAACATTATGTCTTTGACCATGGGATCAAAGGCAAATGTGTTAGGCCCAAGTGAAGCTTTGCCTGAGGTACCCTTAACTACGCAAAATCAAAAGAAAAAAAAATCAAAAACGGACTCAAACCCTTAAGAAGGTTGTCACGCCATCCATCATTGGGAAGAGCCACCCGGTTCGCACAACACTCTACCCTTGGAAAGAACCGTGACATTAAGAAAACCAAGGGCTTATTGACAACGTCAAAACCAAAACAAAAGGCTACGAGCCTAAATACCAATCTAAAAACAATGGTGAGTAGAATATACAACGGGGATGAATATATACATAAAGTAGAGAAGTAGCCAAAATTAGCAGTTATATACAGGCCAACTATCAAATCTAAAACATAAACTAAAAGTTAAATATATACAATCATCCAAATGTATCAAAACAGTAGGGCGCACCCCCACGAATAAGAGCTGACATTGTCCCCAATGCCAACTACCAAAATAAGCATAAAAAACAGAGAAAGGATAGAGAATGGCTCCTCAAGCCTGATCCGGCTGCATGGGCTGATCAGTGGTCCCCTAGTCTGTTTTACTGGCAGGAACCTTAGACTGGTTCCCGGCTGAACATCTGGTGGAGCAGTGGAGGTACCCTCCTGAACCTGTGCCACCTCTATCACAACACCCTCAGTGCTAGGAAGCTTCCTCTTCTTCCTTGGGTGCCTAGGCTCCTCCTCCTGCTGTGGCTGTGCTGCTGCTGGATCTAGAGCTGGATCTCCCAATCACAAGTCTAATGGCATCTGATCTGCCAAAAGCTTGTCCACATCTGCTCGCAGCTTCTTTACCGACTCCAGAGACGCCCTCGACTTTCTCATTTTCTTATGTTCCTTTGCAAGCTCCTTCAAAGCCTTGCCATGTGAGGCTACTGCCGTAGTCAAGGTGGCCTAGGTCTCCAAAATCTTCTCCTGGTTGGCCAGGAGCTTCTTCAATGTCTCCTCAATAGACGGAGGAATCTGAGCAATGGCTGGTGCTGAATGTGCCTTAACTGTAGTAGCCAAAGTGGACAACTTGGATGTCGCTGCTGACATCCAGTTGTTTAGACTGGCTAAAGACTGACTGAGCGGGTGGGCAGTAAACCGATGAGTCTTTGAAATAGGAACTGCCGGGTCAGCTGAAGTAGAAGGACCTGGGGGTAAGGGCTCACTTGTGGAAGTGGTCGGGATGGAGGATGGTCCAATAGAAGGCTCTACCGCAACTGGCTCTTCAGACTGGCCAGTTGGGGCAGAGGTGGGTGGCTGGTACTTTTTGGATTTTGGGTTGTCTGAACCCAATTGGCTATACCATGAATAGGGGGCCACCGGCTTTGTCTTGACATCAAATCGCTTTTTCTTCACCTCCAAATCCCTAAAGTACATGGACAGAGTGTTCGGGAATGGGTAGTTTGTGTTGGTCTCCTGTCCGACTGAGATCACCCTCGAGATTATATTGCCCACATTGAGAGGAAGCCCAGCCATGATAGATGCCACAAGAACAGCCCGGGCGAGAGGAACCTAGTAATCATGTGTGGAGGGATCAAGTCTACTACAAACAAATGTCAACCAACCCTTTGCCTCAAAATTAAATGTGTTCCGCAGAATCTTATCCCCCGCCTTCAACCATTTTGGAACAATGCCCGGCGCTGCCAAGTACTCGGCCAACAAAGGACGCACCTCCTCACCCATTGCTAACTTCGCCAAGTATTCTGTTTTATCTTCCTCTTTGAACCCCAAATATTCATTCAAGGACTTCCCATAAAAAACCACCATTTTATCCCGCACCTTCGTCGCCTTTGTGTCCTTAACCGCATGAGAAACATTGCAATAGAACTCTTTTACCATATGCTCATTGGCGTCAATACACCTCTCCTTGAAGAAACCCACCCGTCTCTAGTAAGGAATTGCTCTTGCACCTTTGGGTTGAGGGGTAGAAGATCACTGTCTATGAATTGTCTCTCC
>NW_017693394.1:3220-4726 GCF_001879085.1 Nicotiana attenuata | reverse complement strand
GGTGGTTTGAAAGTGGCTTCGGGTGGGTAATACTGGTTATCATGGGTTTGGAACAAAGGTTTGCTAGAGGACCTGTGTAATGCGACAAGTGGGGGAGCCACAAACACAGGAGTAGTTGGTGCTGGAGGGCATGGAATTTGTTTGGGTGGTGGAGGTGGTGGTGTTTGAGAGGTGGTTCCGTAGTACTGCTGGTAAGTAGGGAAAGCCGGAGATGAGTTCACTGTGGGAGGATCTTGAGGTTGAGCTAGTGGTGGGATGTAAGCGGGGTTAGCAGGATAGGCTGGTGGTGGATGTCCCTTTGACCAGGCCTGGTACATCTCGGCCATTTGTTGCTTCAGTTTATACATCTCCTCCTTCATTGCATTAACGTCCACTACTTCCTCCTCCCTAGACGGGTCGACAATGCTTGCTTCTAATTCCTGGTTGACCATGTTTGACTTATCCTTAGAGCGGGTGTTGTAGGGATGGGTTGCCAGAATGCCAGTCAACTTAACCACTTGCCTGAACTCATCAACAACAACTTTGTTAGCAGTTAGAGCATTAACAGATAGATAACCGCACATTTGGGAATGAATGCACCTAAGCCATTAACCAGTTCTATTATGCCTTTGCTTGGTTACATGCGTCATCCCGTCTTTTCCTTATTTCTTTGTGCCGCTTCCTTTTGTTTTTCCATTGTTTCTTGCCGCTCCCTCTTTTTGCATTTTCTCTCTTTTTTCTATTTTTATTTGGTTACGGTCGAATCCTATGTAGATTGCCTACGTATCATCACCCCGCATGAATCAGACCGAGCGTAGTTCGTGAAGAATAAATGTAAAGTAGAAGCAAAATGTTTTTGGGATTTTCAATTTTATTGATAGCAAATACGTCTATTACAAAGAATCAAAACTGACAGATTAAAACAACTAATAGACTCTAATGCAGAAAAGAACTACAGACTCCACCATCCCTATTCTACTTTAAACGAAAATACAGACTCAATCAACTGACTGACTTTTAACGAAAAGGAAATACAGACTCAGACTTTAGTAGACAAGGAAATACAGACTCAAATGACAAACTCTAGCAGAAAAGGAAATACAGACTCGAATGACTAACTCTAGTGGAAAAAGAAATACAGACTCAAAGGACAATCATGAATACATTAAAGCTCCTGGTGCCCGCGGGACATCGTTTGGTCTCGCCGCGGGCCTATACGCAAGTTCCCCTTGAAATCTGTCCAGGTCACTCATTATCTGCTTCACAAATATCATCACTGATGCAAAGAAGGTGGTACGAGTCATGTTCTCGCACACTTGGCATTTCCTGGTAATGTAGTGAGCAATAGCTAGGATTCTCTCTCTGATTATACCCTTTTCCTGAAGCAACCGCCCTATCTGTTGGGCCCTGGCCTCCAAAGTCTACTGATTTTGTTCCTGGAGTTGTTGCAGGTCCATTTCTAATTGTGCCAACGCCGTGTAGCAGTGCTCTCTTTCAACCTTGAATTCTTTTGCCTGTTTATTCATT
>NW_017693394.1:0-1290 GCF_001879085.1 Nicotiana attenuata | reverse complement strand
AAGGTAAAATTATTAAAAACGCGCCTAAAGCGACTAACGCGTTATTATCTTTGGGGAAGGCCGTGAAATTCACTAAACGGCCCATCCCGAATTCTAAGTATTCTAATACAATATTTATTGAGCGCCCCGCAATTTATGCATGTTTGTTTAGCGAGGCTCATCTCATTTATTATTTTAAAGGCAAACCTAAAGCAACTATGATTTTTCTATTTTTATTTGTCTCTAATAATAAAAAGTGTCCTAATGAATTTGTTACTGTATTAAAGCAAACCAGAAGGAAAATTGCATTCAGGCCTACATCAAAGAATGGCCGGTCACAAGCCTTGACCCAGGCCCAAACGTACACAGGCATTCGAACTGAACCTGGGCCACTCATTGTGGCACTGAAGCTTACGCTTCTGAAAATGGGCTGTTGAGCCCAAACTATTAAACTAGACCAAACTTCAATTCAATTTAAGCAAGTATTCACTGAAAGTGCTTCACATCACTCGAAGTGTGTTCAACCATTTATCACAAGGAAACCCATTATTCACCTATTCAAATTGAGGAAGCATTGATCATTCGAATTATAGTTTAAGACTCATATTATTTTATTTATTTGCTACTGGTGAATTTGTAGAGATTACTAAAGGTGTAAAGCTGATTGGGAAACAAAATAGACCCAACAATATTCAATTAACATTAAATGCTACCATCACCTGTTCTAATACATGAAGCAACGTAATGAGAAACAGCTAATCTACCGGAATTTGGAACTTCACGTTCTATATTTGAATTTCACGTTTCAAACTATACAATGGCATTACCTATGCTACAGCTGAGACCTTAGCCACACAAATACTCAAGCACACACTTAATAGTTAAAATGAGCAAAATTATACATAACAGTTCACCAGTCCAATTATTACAATCAAGCTATATTGAAATCAGTAAATCAACTGGAAACTTCATCATAAGAGGCTTCCACTTCATTCATGTTTCGGCTGAAGGTCTACACAACAGTGAGATTCAAGACGTGTACCTGGTAATGGAAATACAATGAGAAATAGGAGCAGTCAGCAACAGTAAACGCAACAGCAGCAGCGAATTGGATTAAAATCAGCAAGGATCAGCTCGTTAGCAACAAGAGGATTTGATATTTAAAGCAAATGCAGTTTTAAACCCAAAATGACACCACCAGCTTAAATCAACCCAGTAATTAACGATTCTAGCAAACAACCAGTCAACCAACTCGGATCAAACCAAATACGCCTCAAAGGACCTCGAGATCTGCTAAACCTCAATTAACTG
>NW_017693393.1:0-4728 GCF_001879085.1 Nicotiana attenuata | reverse complement strand
AGCCCTATGGGTTCGGTCGCAATTCAATAAAATTTTCATTTCCCCCTGAAATTGGAAACTGGGGCAGAATTTTGAGGAGGACCCTCAAAATTCCGAAGTAGTTTCAGCCGATCGCCGCACGAGCAATAGTTAGAAGTGTCAACCCATCAAACTGGGGCAGAATTTTGAGGAGGACCCTCAAAATTCCATAGCAAGAGAGGTTGCAATGTCCCGAACCTCGTCACAATCGTCGGTTCATCTAAAAACTATTTTTTATTTTTTATTATTATACATTTATGTCATACTTTTACAAAAGCATGCATGAAACTGCTTTGTTTAGCAATGCTACCCCAATAATCCAAACGGTATCACCAGATCAAAGCTGAACGAGTCAAGCAAAGCCAGCGGGGATGCGAACTAACCTTCCCCCTTTACAAAACTCACGATTTTTCTTTGAATGCACGCACTAAGACTGCAAAATCATTAAAACATATTGTACGCCCATGGAAGAAACATTATTCAAGAATACGATTCTCAGAACCGTTGCACTTGCCAACATTTGCTATCAACACACACCCGTAATGCTCTATATGTCACAATGCTCCCAGTAGTCACAACGCCGCTAAGAAAACTCTACTGTCATTTGCTATTTTTTTTCTTGCATAAGGCTACCATTCCTCCTTCCGAGGTTAAGCTCTACCTCCAACTACATCTGCATTGCATAAGGCTACTATTCTACTTTCCAATCTGCATAAGGCTACCATTCTGCCTTTCGAGGTTAAGCTCTACCTCCAACTGCATCTGCATTGCATAAGGCTACTATTTTGCCTTCCAATCTGCATAAGGCTACCATTCTGCCTTCCGAGGGTAAGCTCTACCTCCATCTGCATTCGCATCTTTGCATAAGGCTACTATTCTGCCTTCCAATCCTTCCGAGGTTAAGCTCTACCTCCATCTGCATTCGCATCTTTGCATAAGGCTACTATTCTGCCTTCCAATTTGCATAAGGCTACTATTCTGACTTCCAATCTGCATAAGGCTACCATTCTGCCTTCAGAGACTAAACACTGTCTCCATCTGCATCTGCATGGCTGCAAGACCGCCACATACTGCATCTGCATGGCTGAAAGATAACCTCATACTACATCTGCACGGCTGAAAGATCGCCACGTACTGCATCTGCATGGCTAAAAGATCGCCACACACTGCATCTCATAGGCTGAAAGATCGCCACACACTGCATCTGCACGGCTGAAAGATCGCCTCATACTACATTGCACGGCAGAAAGATCGCCACATGCTACTGCATCCTTCATGGGCTGAAATATCGCCAATTCATCAAAAGGCATCATCTTTCGGAGGCACCATCTTCATAGCCCGAGAACACCATGTCATGGCATGAGGATCTCTTTCAAACTTTTGCTTATTATTATTCGAAGGCGTCATGGTTCGGAGGCACCATCCTCATAGCCCGAGAACATCATTTCATGGCCTGCAAATCCTTTATCATACGCTTCATAGCCCAGGACATCATGTCTGCGGACGCCATTCCTAACCGCCCAAAGACAGCATTCATGGTCCAACAGGAATTTGAATCATGTTTAAATTTGCGTACAATATATGCTTGCATTGCTTATTTGTAGGTAAACCGGCGAGCAAAGGCCATCCCGGCAGGAGCAATTCCGCTCCAATGTCCGCAGCCATATAAAACTTAACCATTCCCGTAAACCAATCACTCCCCGGCTCTAGATATTGCGTCCCTCCTTGAAAAGTCTCCATCGGCATACTCCGCCGGCGGATCCTGAACTACATACGGCCTGATTCTTGTAAAACCAGGGATATGTAGGCAGCTCAGAAGCCACGGTGCGGCCTAAATCTTCTTCGAACCGTTTCGCTCGGTCAAAATTGGCCATCATTTCTTTACCCGGAAACTCTTTCATTCTTCCCGGGTAAAGAGGGGCAGCTGTTGATACCCAATTTTCCCTATATATATTTAATATGCAAAACACCTTCAAAATAGCATATGTATGCATATATGAGCATGTCCAAGGTTTTGATTATTTTTCCATATTTTTAAAGGTTTTTTAACTGATTTATTTCCTCTTTTTTTATCCATAAAATCCCAATAATTATTTTCAAAATTATTATTTTTGATAATTCATCTATTGTATTTCTATATTTATGCCAAATATGGCAAAAGTAATTTTTACAATTTTTTTTACAATTTTATTCAGTATTTTTAAAGCTAAATTGCACATAATTTCAATATTAGCCATTTTAAAGTTGAATTATGTTTTAGACGCATAAAATTAGATCCTGTATTTTTAAATTGTTAATTATATGTTATAAATCACTTTCGTACTTTCAATTTATTTTTCAGAAGCCATTTACTATTTCTTATAAATTAAAAAGGGAAAATTGGCTATTTAAATAATAACCCCTTTTGTATTTCAAATCTATCCCAAATCAAACCCCTAATTCCCCGAGCCAATTTCTAATTAAACCCGAACCTAACCCTTTTAAACCTTATCCAAACCCGGATCCCCACCTATCCCATTTAATGTGGGCCGTTGATCATTCAGATCAACGTCCACCATTCCACCTGCCTAAAATAAACCCAAACGACCCCCTTAACCTAGTTCATTTCCACCAACCCGCCGCCCTTAAATCCCCTTCCTCTCCAATTCCCTCTGCAACCTCACTCAAACCCTAACCGCTGCCACCCAAACCAACCCTAATCCCCTTCGATTCTCACTCAATCCATGGACTCCCATGGCTGTTTGAGACGTGTACCGGTCTCTTATGTCTCCTGGTTGCCTGTTTTCATGATTTCATGGAAAGATCTCAAAGAGATCTAGTCCAGTGTTTGCTCAACTTCTATCTATGGTCTTTTCCTGGCCATCCATGGCTTTTCCGGCTAGATCGGTAACTTTTTGAAGTCTTTCTGATTTTTTCTGGGTTCTCCGAAACCCTAACTTTAAAGGCTTTCCGATATTCTTTCAGACCTGTCTTAGATCTGTGTATATTATGAACCTCTTAAGTGTTTTCCTTAAAGGTTTTCCGATTTTTTCAAAGCGACTCTTCGTCTTCAACGATTAGGGTTTTCTTAACCTCTTTTAAAAGATCTCTTCTCCGATTTTTCAGTGTTGTTTGATTTTACTATGTTTAAATGATTTGTTTATATTTTGCTTCTACCTGGTTCATCGTGTTAAAACCCTAAGTATCTTTGGTATTATTCGGGGTTCTGAAACTGTCTTTTTGTACGTATGCCTGTTTCGATTGAGTTCTTCATGGTTAAACCCTTTCCTTTGTTTGTCTTGACTGAGTCTAAGTTCTTACAATTTTTGTTAAAACCCTAATTTCCTAAAACTTTTCTCACTTGTTACTGTGAGTTTTTAAAGACTTACTTTACTTATTTCCGTGTGTTGGTCTGATCTCTTTTACCTGTTGCTATGTGTTAGACTGGTTTCTTCATTTTGGTTCTATGTGTGAGCCATGACTGCTTGACCTTGTTGATTACAATGCTTTTTGTCAATATGTTTGAACTTGCATGTCTGATACACCTGTTCATTCTTTTCTATTTATATGTTGAATTGCAGAATTGAAACTCAAACCTATGTGTTCCCTTCTTGTTAATCACTGTCTCTTTCTGCACTGACTTAATGGCTCATGCTGTTGCACTTTTTGTTTACTGCTTTACTCAGCACGCTTAAAATTCTACCCTCTTTTGTTCAAATGTAATTAGTATGGTTACTTGTTCCTGCTTATGTCCCTCAACTAGCATGTCTTCTAATGTACTTAATTCATGACTAATTATGTGTTTTTATTTTGGGTTCTCTATGTCCCCAACCCCTACTCCCCTGTTTGTAACTGCTGAAGCATGTACTCCTCCCTGAACTTGTTCTGTGGTTTTGTTGCTCCTATGCCTTGCTCCCTTCCAAAACTCTTCTGCTGTTTTACAAACTTATTTCAAACATGCTGTTTTTAAAAGTTTTTCAAGCACTCTCACATGCACTCTTAGATCATTATGTTCTGCCCCTCTTGTGTGAGCCTTGCTTTGGGACCCTTGGGCTCCCTCTGAACCTGGACACATAAGGGCCGGCCCTTCCACACTACACCTACTCTTGGTTATGCAATCTGGGCGTGAGCACTGCCCAGGATCCCTTGAGGTCCTTAGGGAACTCTGACACACCTAGGTATGAGGGAAAGCAATGGAACAATATTAGCATTTGAGGTGGTTTATTACATAACTCAGAGAGGAAGTCAAAATCAGGCTTCCTATAGTTGTAACTTCTTATTTTTCAGTTCTTATGTAATTCTATCACATGGTCTGTAATAATTTGTAAACAAGTATTGGGGTCGCTAGTGAAAAGGGATGGAAAATATGCATGCTATAGTTGTTAAAGGGTAGAAAGCATGTTATTAGGTTTATATTCCTAATTGTGCAATAGAAATCATATTTAGGATTCATTATGCATTAGAAATCATGCTCTTAGGACCTTTGTTTCTTGCCTCATCACTTCATTCATTAGTCCATGCTTTATGTCTATCACTTAGAAATCCTGCTCCTAGGGCAATAACAACACTGGTATAAAAGCAGTTATTTCAAAAATCCTGCAACTATTATGTACACTTAGAAATCATGCCTTAGGGACTCTGCCATTTGCATGTGCATATTAGATATCATGTCCTACTATTCTATTTGCATTTCGTTTAAAACGCCTAGTTGATTACTGATTCATGAAAAGG
>NW_017693392.1:0-4728 GCF_001879085.1 Nicotiana attenuata | reverse complement strand
CAATCTTTTGTCTTGCAGGCTTGTCACGCTTCGGCGTATGGCGGTCACTTTGGACGAATCAGGACAGCAGCTAATGTGCTAGAGGCCGGATTTTTCTGGCCAACGGTGTTCAAGGATACTCACTTGTGGGTCAAGGGCTGTAATGAATGTCAACGCACCGGGAACATTTCCCGGCGTCACGAGATGCCCATGAACCCAGTTCAAGAGGTGGAAGTGTTTGATGTTTGGGGGATAGATTTCATGGGTCCCTTCGTCAGCTCCTATGGCAATAAATACATTCTTGTTGCTGTAGACTACGTGTCCAAGTGGGTGGAAGCTGCAACATTACCCACCAATGATGCTAAGGTGGTAGTCGGGTTTCTAAAGAAGAACATATTCACCCGCTTTGGGACACCGCGTGCAATTATCAGCGACGGAGGCACTCATTTCTGCAACCGGGCCTTCGAGAAGTTGTTGGCTAAATATGATGTGCGCCACAAGGTGGCTACTCCGTACCACCCACAGACCAGTGGACAGGTTGAGGTGTCCAACAGAGAGATCAAGAGCGTATTGACAAAAACTGTAAATGCTACAAGAACTGACTGGTCAAGGAAGCTAGATGATGCACTATGGGCCTACAGGACAACTTTCAAGACACCAATTGGTATGTCACCGTATAAGTTGGTGTTTGGGAAGGCCTGTCACCTACCTGTAGAACTTGAACATAAAGCGTGGTGGGCACTGAAACAGCTGAATTTAGATTTGGAAGCTGCGGGCACGTCGAGAGTCACTGAATTACATGAGCTAGAGGAGTTCTGGTATCTTGCTTCTGAGAGCACAAGGCTATATAAAGAGAGAATGAAGAGGCTTCACGATCATAACATCATTAAATTTCAAACCTGGGGACAGGGTATTGCTTTATAACTCAAGACTGCGGTTATTCCCGGGTAAGCTAAAGTCAAGGTGGTCTGGACCATTTCGCGTGGTTGAAGTGTTTCCTTCCGGAGCTGTGGAAGTTTCTACTGAAGATGACTCTCGTACATTTAGAGTCAATGGTCAGCGGTTGAAATTGTATGTGGGCATGAACGAGCCTAAGGAGATGACCGAGCTGCATTTGAATGAACCCCAGAGGTCGAAGGAACCTTAATTTCGCTCACATGAGTCGTGCCGCGACGTTAAATCAGGCGCTACGTGGGAGGCAACCCATGACATTGTTGTAATTGTAACCTTTATAAAAAAAATAAAAAAAAATTAAAAAAAAAAACTGGGCGTTAGAATCAGAGAAGGGCCTCGACCGCGGTTCTACCGCGACCGCGGTGAAACCGCGGTCAGAAGGCCTCGCGGAATCTCACTGCTCGCGGTTCTACCGCGACCGCGGCAGTCACAGACGCGGCCAGGTAAGTATTTTTTATTTATTTATTTATTTATTTTTCTTTTTCTTAACACCCTCAAACCCCCCCCCCCCTTCTATTTCCCCTCAATAATTCCGCCCCAACCCCCATCCCACTCCTTTTTCTCTCTCTCTTCACCTACAACTCCCCTTCTTCTTCTTCTTCAAACCTCCATCAACAACAACCTTCCTCCCCAAACCTCCATTAACTCACCTCCATTCCTTCATCTCTTCAACTCAAGTAAGTTATCCTTCTCTCTCTCTATTTCTTTCTCTTTTAAGTAGTGTAATTTGTTAAATTATTATTTTTGTTTAAATCCTAGTAGGAGTAGTGTAGTAATTTAAATTTTTTTTTTGCTTTCTTTTATGTTTGCCATTGTTGTAGTTGTTGTAGTTGATGTTTATGAGGTTGTTTGGTGCCAAATTAATTGGGTCTCCATTATTACATAATTGTGAAGTTGTTTTGGTGGTTTGGAGGCCTAAACTAGATTTTTGTGGTGTAGTATGGTATTGGGTCATGTGTTGGCTGAAAATTGTGGTACTATGTTGTATATTTTGGGGGTGTTTAAGCCCAACCTAGGTTTGGGATGTTGTAGTTGATGGTTGTTGATGTGTAGTTGATTGTTGGTATGGTGGTATTTGTTATATGGTGGTATTGTATTTCATGTGTAACATTGAAAGGAGTAAGTGTGGGGTGTATTATGCCGGCAGTGGTAAGAAAATTATGAGGCTATTTTGGAGGTTGTTATGAATGAATAAAGGGGAAATATTTGGTGTCATTGGGTGGTGAAGTTTGAGTAACCATCTTATTGGCACTAGCTAGGGCATATGTTGATGGTTTGTTTGATTATTTGCAGGTCACATGACTCCCAAAAGGCAGAGGCGCTCTGGAGGCACATCCCAACGACCTGCTTATGATGAGTCCAGATTCCAATCGGAACTGGCAGAGGACGACTTCAATGCCAAGGCTACAAAAACCTCTATCCATGAGATCCCGATTGATCGAGTAACCCTTCGAGCCGAAAAAGTGGAGATGTATGAAGAAATACGGAGGCGGGAAATGGAATTCCTATTTACTGACCCTGCACCAGTTAACAAGATGCTGGTTCGTGAATTTTACGCCAACTGCCCATTGAACTTGGGTAGGGAGGTAATTGTTCGGGGTATGGTGGTCACTGCTCAAATTCAAACAATTCGCCGGGTGTTGCAGCTGCCTCCGTTCACCAGTGATGTCGACTATTACCATGACAGACCCTGGGTGACATGGGAGGTCATGACGGATGTACTTTGCACAGGGGGGCAACCCATTTGGATACGTGACCAAATAACCCTCAACTCTAACTCTTTCACTCACTTGGCCAAGTGTTGGTTGACTGTTATCTGTAGCAGGTTCCTGCCATCCAGCAATACCACGGATGTGAACTTCAATAGGGCACTGTTGACTTGGTGCTTTGTGACAGGGAAGGATTTTGATGCGGCCCGGGTAATTGGAGATGAAATGGTCTTACGGGGACCGCTGCTGACAAAGGGATTCTATTTCCCTTCTTTGGTAACCACATTGTGCTTGATGAGAAACACCCCCACCAATCCTGCAGATGGAGATTTGCCTCCCAGAGCAGCTTTCAAAGCTTCTAGCATCAGAGTGGGCAGGGGTACACGCACCACAATTGAGATTGATGATGAGGAGGATGATCCGGTTCCTTTTGCACCGTCCAGGAGGTCTGTTGACAGTGCCGGGCCCTCTCGGCGCCCCCATTCTGGAGCAGACCTATCACGCTCACAGTCCTCAAGGCCTATGCTGCGCTCCTTGGAGGAAGAGGTCGCGGATCTCCGCACCTCGGTGGATGGTCTACACACGCTGATGGACGCCATGTCACAGAGGCAGGCTAGATCTGAGAGCCGGTTTATGGCCTGGTAACGTGCATTGGGGAGAGCTTGCCATGTAGACCCCAGCACCGTCTCCGACTCGGATTGAGTCTCAGGGAAGTCTTCTAACCCTTCTGCTCTTTA
Organism: Nicotiana attenuata; assembly: GCF_001879085.1. Classification (NCBI taxonomy): domain Eukaryota; kingdom Viridiplantae; phylum Streptophyta; class Magnoliopsida; order Solanales; family Solanaceae; genus Nicotiana; species Nicotiana attenuata. The sequence continues at coordinate 1,349 of NW_017693392.1, read as the reverse complement.
CTTTCTTGATATGACATGGGGACATGCCATGATTTTAAGTGTGGGGTGGGAGACTTGCTCTAACTGTGTATTGTAATGTATATAGATGTATGTTGTTGTGCTGTAGCATTAGAGTGATGTGTTGTATATATGTGAGTGTGTTATATTAGGAGTAGCTGACTTGGCCCAACGACGGACACTTGTTGACGGGTCTCTTGAGGGTCAAAGTTAGATATAAAAAAAAAACTTGTAGAGGACTCTTCCTGATGACGGACTAGGTGGACAATACTCTTGAGGGAAGTAGTCCATGTAGAATTTTTTATTTATTTTATTTTCTTCTTTTAGGTAGTGTAGTACCTCCCCCTTGGTTTTTCTTTTGACTACGGTTCTTTTCCAAGGGTTTTTCTTGAACCGGGTTAGGTAGATTTTTCTTTTGTAGTTTTAGGATTAGATGGGTGAAGGTCAGAATGTAACCCCAAATGTGCACACTTGCAAAGAAAAGAACTTGAGAGTGTGACGTCTAAGCTTGTTTGTGGACTCATAATATATGCCTTAATTTTGCACATCTTGTCTTGCTTGAACACTCGTATGATTGTGTTGATGAACTGATTCGAAATAAGTTACATGCTAAGTGTGTGTGAGTTGTTACTTGCATCCTATGCTTGCATATGATACCTAGAACTTGCCCTGTGTGTTTGCAAAGCGAAATAGAAGTCATTTGGTTTTAGAGATAATTGAGGCATTTCTTTGTGCAACCCTTTATACTTGAGAATCCACCTGTGAATATTACCATAGTTAACCCCTTTGAGCCTGAAGCCTATTCTTTGATAACCCTATAATGATCTAAATCGCTGTGTTTGAATAAGCTAATTGTTTGAACCTTTACCTCCTAGAAGCACTTGAATCACTAAAGAATATGCAAAAGTCTAAGTGTGGGGTGGGAGAGAGTTAGTGAAAAAAGGGGAATCAAGAATGAAGGTTCTGGTTGGTGAACTGGCAGTGTACAATAAATCTGGAAAAAAAAAAGAGAGAAAAGAAAAGAAAAAGAAGAAGCCAGTTGTACCTAAAGAAAAGTGGGGGTCACAAGTGAAACAAAATGTGGAATAATGATTGGGTTGAACATGAAGGTGAAACAAAAGGAAGTGTGTATTAAAAGTGCTTAGGGAGGTTAGTCACTATATCCAAATATATCCTACCCGTCCCTTAGCCTACATTACAACCTATAAAGACCTCTTGATCTTTGACTGACTGGCTCGATTAGTGGAGTATTACACTAGGGGCAAGCTTATGGTGTGTCTGTGTGGCTTGTGAATGCTCTTTGCTGAGAGTGAGCGAATTCTTTCTATATATGGTTCCTTGTTGTTGAATGT
>NW_017693391.1:0-4729 GCF_001879085.1 Nicotiana attenuata | reverse complement strand
TTTCTTCTTCCTTTTCCTTCTCTCTCTTTTTCATTCTTTTCTTTTCTCTTTTTCCTTGACTTATCTTTCATGCTTGTGTTTTTGATCTTTGCTATTGATTCCGAAGAGGGGTATGAAAGAAAACCAATAAGGCTCAAAGGGGTAACGAAGGATAAAGTGTTTAGATAGCAGAACAAAATGCCTTCGTCATTCCAATCTTCAAAGCATGCCAAATACAAACAACACAATTAAACAAACCAAAGAAATCATACATAATATCTTCTGACTACATCAGGATTGATAACCATATCTACACATTTGCATTCTACATCTGTTAAATACAAAGCACCACTGGACAACACTCGTTACCACAAACGTCCCTGCCAATTTGGGACAAACCTGCCTTTAGCTTCAACCTTATGCGGCAGGATGCGTTTCAATGGTGTTTCTTTATATCCTACCTGCCCCAGTTTCACATGGTTCGGGCTTCAAATGATCTCAAAATGTCCAAATTTATTCTTATTTCCCTCAAGTGTCCCTATCATCTTCAAAATTGTTTCAATGCTTCATGACTAACTTTTGAGCCCAGACCGAGAATTACGCATGCATGTCATGTCACTAGAGTCAACAGGAAAAGAAATGTGGAAAGAAAAGAGAACTAAGCAAAAGAAAATGACTAGAAATAACAGAAAACAGGAAATTGTATTAGACAGACGGTGAAATGGTTCGAACAACAAGACAAGCAAACTAGACTTGGGTTACAACCCTGGAACGAACCTAGACAGCACTAAACGAGCTACTACGACTAAACAAACCTAGCAAAATGAAAGGGTACAAGACAATATCCGGATTACAACCCTAAAAAAAAACCCGGACAACAGAAATGACAACAAAATAAACCACCAAAAATCCACTCCGGCTGACCAAGAAATGGAGCGTCTTCCCAATTACCAAGCACGGCATCTTAGCCACTGAGTTTCGCATCAATACTGCCAAGACCATTATCAACTTTAATCAACAAGTTCCCAAGAGGATTTGCATGCTCCCTGTCACTGTCATTGACCACAACTACCCCTTCTTGAATCACATTCTTTCTATTTCCCTTTTCAAAGAGCGACAATCTTCAATGCTATGCCCCCGGACTTTAGAGTGGTACATGCATCGAACAGCAGGATCAAAGCTCGCGTATGGGTCTGAAAAATTGCTTTTGGGCACCCGTATCAACCAACTCAGTTCTGTTGTTGTCTGCCATTGCCTTTTGACTTTAAGTTGTAGAGAAGAGTTATCACTTCAAAAACCACAAACCAACCACCCTTCTGATATGAGTATAACAAAATGAAGTCATCACGTTAGCGTTAGGGCATTTAACAGCTAAAAATATCACATTTAATGCAATGCATCTAGCCACAGTTATCGGTTCTAAAGTGACTTCGAGGGTACGAAGGTCAGCTGGCATCATCCCAATTTGTTCATTTCAATCCTCTCTTTTCTTTGCTTTTCTAGCACTTTCTTAATCATTTTCCTTCCTCTTTTCCCTTATTATTATCACTCTTTTCTTTCCTCTCATTTCTCACATCCCATGATTTCAGCCCTTTTTCTTCTTTTTTTTCTCTCTTTTTTTTTCCATTTTTCCTTTTCTTTTTTTCTTTTAATAAATAAAAAAATGATTCGATCGAACCCTATGTAGGTTGCCTACGTATCATGACCCCGCATGAATCAGATCTTTGCGTAGTTCTGGAAGAACGGGAATAAAGTAAACAAACTGACATTCTCTTTTTCTTTTCTTTTTTACCTTAATGACTACTCTGATGAGAAAAGAGAAATAAAAAGAAGCAAATCTCTTTTTTTTTTTTGAATTTTCTAGACTTAATATTCTATAACCTATTCTAAACTCGAGCTTAATGGGCATGTTTTTTTTTCTTTTTTTTTTCTTTTCTTTTGAAACAAATACTCTATTAAGGAAATATCCTAGAAGAGAAAGATATTTCTTGATTCTTCTTTTTTTTTAGGAAGAAAAATCTAAAGAATAAATCACAGAAAAGTGTCTTGAATTTTCATTTGATATCCTGATGCAAGATTTCGAAACAAGCAATGAAAAAGATAAAACAAAATATTTCTTGGATTTCAATTTAATTGCCTAAAGGAAAAAACTTTAAACAAAAGATAAAGTATGTTCTTTTTTCTTCTATGTACAAAAATCCTAAAGTTCTAATGAAAATAATTATTTTCATTTTTCATTCATTTCCCAAAGAAGAACCTCAAAAGAAAATCTTTTTGGATTTTTAAATTTAATACCTTAAAAGAAAACTCTTAAAGAGATATCAAAAGAGAAAAATCCCATTTTTGAGTTTTTAGTCCTAGTGTCCTAAAGGAAATATAAAAGCAATTTTTTTTGTTTTGTTTTTGAGTTCTAGATATTAATTCAATAAAGGAAAACCACCTCAAATGATTTTTTTTTAATCCCTAGAATTAGTATTCTAAAGAAAACTTCTAACGGAAATATAAAATGCAACATCTCTTTTTTTTTACGATTTTTTGATTTACTACACATCTTTTAAAAAAATACAAAATACGAAATAATAACAAGACTCGACAAACTTAACTAGACTATGACAGACTCTAGCATCAACTAAATGACTGAAATGAACAATAGACTCAAAAGCAAAAACAAAAAACAAAACTCCTCAGGCAGCTCCTGAATGCAGTGATCCCGGGGTATCTGTCCTGCTCAAACTCCGGTAAGTGGATCCACACCTGTATGAGAAAACTTCAACCAACACCATATGAGACAATAACATTCCCTTTAAGACACATGCAAGACACGGTTGCGGCTATTTTTGCAAAATGACTTATTTAGCCAAAAGGTGGCTAGAAGTGTAAAATTTGGCTAAGACCCCGCAAAGCCAAGAACCTAAGATTTACTAGGAAGACCGGACCCTATGTGGGTTGCCTACGTATCACGCCCCAAAAGACGAGAATCAAGTATGCGTAGTTCGGGCCGATCGGAAATAGACTAAATGAACTAACACTCTTTTTTTTAAGAATTAATCTCAATGTGAACTAATATCAAGTTAATCTAGTTGAGAGTTTAGTTCACTACGAATTGAAAAGAAAGAAAAGAAACTACAAAACTAGACACTCTTCAAATTTGTGGTCATATTTGTAAAAAGAGGTTATTTTTGCAAAACTGGCCAAATTCGCAATCAAGTTGCTGCAGGAAGTTTGCTGTCAATTTTTTTTTTTTTAATCTGAAGCTAAGTCCCCCTTTGAGTTCAGAATTTCAGAAGCAATAGTTCAGCTGAATGTTCTGCAGTGTTTCTGGGAACTAAGTTGGTGTAAAGCTTCTAAAACCAGGCGGGTTTTGTGCCTACTGAACTTTGTGTATAGCTGAGGCAGAACTGGGCAGGAAAATGCAGCAGACACTTTTAGCTATGCAAGTACTGATCGACCCTCAATGCACACCAATTCTCAGATTCTATTCAACAAGAATGTGCAGCTCAAATGTTGTCGCAAAACTGAAGATTTTCAGCAATTCAAACAAAGGAAGAATAGATAGAAAGCTGGTGCAAGTTGGTAGTAACTAACCCTTCACAACTACAGCTTAAAGCTGGTCAAGTCACAACCCAAACTGATGCTCAAACTTCACTAAGCTACTGCAGAATTTTCAGCAGCTTAATTGGACACAAAATTGCAGAATTTTAAGGCTGTTTCAACAGCTTCCAATAGCAGTCCAAACACTCCTATTTGAGTTCAAAATTCTTTAAACAAGCTCTAATGTCCAAACCCAATTTCAGGTTCACAAAATGTTGCAGAAAAATAAAAACTGTGCTTAGGGAACTTGTGTTAAATCAACAGATTTCGATTAAATGCAGAACTCTAAGACTCGAACAAGTTGGTGCAGGTTTGCTATTCAATTGCTGCTCAAAACTCAGAACTTCAGCAACACCTTGAGCACTAAATTCAGCAGCAGTAGACACAGAAGTTTCCGGCTCAGAATGTCGACCTCAACAGTGGAAACAAAGTATTGGAATCACAGCAGCATTGAATCAGAACCTTAGCAGTTGGAACAGCTTCACCAAATTTTCAGCTTCAATGCACCAGAGAAATCAACTTTAACTCCCAAACTAGAACCAAAACCATTCAATAATTCAAGCCTCTCATTCAACAGTAGATTAAGATGAATTTCAGTCTAGAAACTTAGGTATCCAATTCAAAATCCAACCAAAATTTGACCAAACTACTCAATGAACTCAGCAGAAACCAAACCAGAAATCACAGCAAAAAATTCACACAAGTATTCAGTGCAGTAGTAGACACTATCAAATTCAACTAAAAACTTGACGACAAGCTCTCAATCAAAATTCAACAGCAGCTAGTCAAACTTTCCAGTACAATTGAAGTTAAACAACTCAAAAACTCAATCAAGAACTAAACTCAAATTCCTTCTACAGATTCAGTCACCGAGCAACAAGGAACTCGAGTCGACTTCACGGATTCAAATCAACGCAGAAAGATAGAGTCGATGTTCTGTTGAAACTCACTTCTCTTCAAATTTAGCTGATTGTAACTTTTGGGCTCAAATCAGTAATTCAATCGCATAAAATGAAGAAATCACAAATTTCAGAACCAGAATCGACAACGACAACAAGGAAATCAAAGTTTCAATTGAAACAGTGATGAACGAGGCATATGATTCTGTTTTAAGTCACAAATCAATTAGATGAACTAGTAAATTAGCTATTTTTGGAAT
>NW_017693390.1:0-4730 GCF_001879085.1 Nicotiana attenuata | reverse complement strand
CTCAATCATCCACATTTGTAGGAGGATATTACAACCTTCGAAAAAGTGGACCCCGGCTTTGCACGAAGTCAAGGCACGATAAATATCCACCAATATCAACGGGACAAGTGTATGATCTTTCATGGTAGTGAGAATTTGTGCAATTCTAGCCATACGAATATCCACTGTTCCCTTATTGTTTGGAAAGACCATTATCCCCAAAAATGCCACGATAAATGCAAACCGGCGATGAAGCTGCCAAAGACCCTTATTTTGTTTGTTGCACAATCCCTTTTCATGTGCTTCAAAACCAGAAGAGTGTCCAAACCTAAAGTACAAAAAGTGGAAAGCACAACACCCTTCGCTTACACGGTTCTTGCTTGTCTGTTTACTGATATTCAGGAGGTCAAAAAACTTGTGCACCGACGGAGCCCTGGGAAATATGAGTTGTTGCTTCCTCAAATCTCGTCCAAATTCGACGTACCCGGCTATCTCCTCCAAAGTAGGGGTAATCTCAAAATCTGAGAAGCGAAAAACATTACGAGCAGGGTCCCAGAAAGTTATCATGGCCTTGATCAGATCATCTCGTGGTTTGACCTCCCAAACGTCTATAAGAGCGCCTAATTGTTGTCTTACCCATTTCTGACCTTCCTGATCCGAATCATTCCACCATATGCGCAAGTGTACCCGAGCCTGCTCCCTGACCACTTCCGGTGGATCTTGGATAATATTCATTTTGTTCCTGTAGAAAGGCTGGGTTAGGGTTGACTCTAATGGACCTTTTGAAAGAAAGTTTTCTAGTAAAAGACTATGATCCCTTCTTTGATATGCCAATTTTAGCCACAAGGCTAGTTTTGCAAATATGGCCCCTTCATAATTCTGTGCGAACTTTGAGGCCGGGGCAGGCTTATTTTGTGACACCTCTCAACTTCGCCCATTCGATTACGAGGATAGCCCTTCGACAATGAGAAAAATATTCTAAGGCTATCCCGGTAAGAATGGCTCACAACATCATCGACACTGAATTGACTTATTTTGACTGACTGCATTTATTTGACTCCCTCTCTTTTTTTTTTCTCTTTTTTTTTTCAAAATAAGGCCGGACCTTATGTAGGTTGCCTACGTATCCCATGTCCGATAGGAATCAGACCCGCGTAGTTCGGCTAATTTTAAAAAAATTTGGCAGAGTTTTGGGGTATTTTCAAGCACTGTTTTTTTTTAAATCGGGTTTTCTTCTTTCCTACGTCACTCTTGGTCTTTCTCCTCTTTTTTTTTTCTTCTCACTCTTGATTTTCCCCACTCTTCTTTTTATTCAGCCGGTCAGCACGTAGCAAAACAAATGAATGTTCACATAATACGTAGGATGCATCATGATGACCTGTTATTTTGGGGTACACCTGTCCTAGACGGACCCAACCCCTGTGTTGAGTCCCTTAAGTCAAAGATGCACGTGATGCAGATAAGCGCTCCTACTAGGGATCCGGCATGAGGCTGTGCTTTTCTAAGTTTCAAACACCTGGGGTTTTGGTCTAGACTTGGGGTACCTGAGCGGACAACTGGGGCCGAGGAGGGGGTGACGTACCGGGAGCACTGAAGTCTGCCCGGCCTTGTCGCTTGCCCAGCCTCGCTCTATTTGGTATATTTTTCTAGAAAAAGTGGGCTACGCGAAAGTATGCACCATTTTATTAAAGAAATGCAAAGGGTGGCGTAAAAAGACAATTATACACAATTCAACAATATTAAAGCGGTAAACAGATAGCAGTTGGCACAAAGGTTCACGAAATACAACAAATATCAATAAAAATAGGCCAAGTAAAAATCATGAAATAAGCTCGAATTCTTGAACCCTGAACCAGAGATTCTGGGTTCGATCCCCAGCAGAGTCGCCAGAGCTGTCACACCTCCTTTTTCTCTTACTACACCCCCGAAAGAGGGTATAAGTAAAGGGAGTTATTTCCAACTTGAAGTGACAATCGAAACGGGATTCATTTTATCAAAAATTCAGAGTCGCCACTTGGGAGATTTATGGTGTCCCAAGTCACCGGTTTAGAATCCCGAATGGAGGAGATTTGACTCTGTTTAATGTCCGCGAAACACAGTAATCCGAGTAAGGAATTCTGTTAACCCGGGAGAAGGTGTTAGGCGCTCCCGAGTTCCGTGGTTCTAGCACGGTCGCTTTGATCATACTTGGCTCATTAAACTATTTAATTACTGATTTTAGAACCTATATGCTTTTGCTTCCTTTACCGCTTTTTAATTAAGAAAATTATCTTGAAACGGGTTACGCGTACGTATACCCGCTTGTTTGGCGCGTCAAAAATTATGTCACGCGAGCGTGTCCACAATTAATAACGCTTTATTATTATTAAGAAAATTTGGGCCAAAGTTGCGCGAACGCATACTCCGATTTTGTTTTTAGAAGCGTAGTTGTGTTACGCGGACGTATACACAATCACAGTAGTATTTTAAACGGCCCTAAAGGATATTCTACAAATATTAGTCATTTTCTATCTAAGTCATAAGAAATTAATATGAGGGCCACATGAGATTTAAAGGAGGATGGCACCCTTCAAACTATATAAACTAACATTAATTAATAGCCAGTAACCCATTTTATTATTAAGAAAAGTTCGATCGATGTTGCGCGAACGCATACTCCAAATTAATTTTAGAATTATGGTCATATTACGCGAACGTATACGCAACCACAATTGTATTTTAAGCGGCCGTTAAAGGCTTGCTACGCATATTGATCATTTTTTAAACACCTAGATTCGACCTCATTAGTTACCCGAGGTTGCCAAGCCTAGTGACAGGCCCAACGCCTGTCAAAGTCTCCATTCAGTGACAAAGAGGCGTGCTTTTTTAAATGAAATAGTCTGATACTTAGGCCCAAAATGAGCCCACCTAATAGTGAATAAATTGCTGTAGGCAGAAGACAGGAAATTAAATCAGTTGGTGTTTTAATCACTGTCAATATCACTAGACGAAGGACTTGCAATCGCCAATTAATCAAAATAAAACATGCAACACGCACTTAAACTTACATCCATAATTGATCTATCTAATACATGCAAAGAAACCCGTATTAAACTCACAAGCTTGCACATATGATTTAAAACTACAATTACACCTATAGCTTTTTAAACATCAAAAAAAAATTCGTATGTAAACATGGACATCCCTAGCTAGAATACCTCTGGAATTGATATTCCCAACCCCAAATGCACATCCAGTCTACTTACTAGATCCCAATATGCCACAGTAATTTAAGAAACTCTTACTAAATACATGTTTCATGATCCAAAACCTTGGACCAACCATATCAAAAATTTGATCCAATAACAACATGATTAACATGAAGTGGAACATATTTATAAGCTATACATTGAACAACCACTATTCGACAAGAATATTTTCAAATCCTACAATTTATACACATCACTTTGAGGACAAGCATGAAACAGAAATGAAAATAGACAGACTAAAAACTGATGGAGAACCAACATCGACACTCAAACATCAAGCCATTTTATTCAATTTTTTCAAACTCCCAATTTGACAATCACATGGTTCGGAGTTCAGGGATGTGTACCTGAGAATGGAAAAACAAAGAAACAGAATAAGGAGGGTCAGCAGTAGTGAGAACAACACAGCAGCAACAAAGCTTAACCAGCTGAAACCACCAAGAACTCAAAACCAAAAGTCCACAAGAATCAGACTCAGCCTTATACAGTTAGATTCAATCCATTCTTCAACCCCAGATCAAACAGCAAACATTTCAGAATTAGCAAGCTTCTAAAAACCAAAAATGGAACAGTGTTTTCTAAAGTTCTCAGCCGCTATGATTTTCAGAAAATTTTATCTCTTAAACCCTCTAAACTTTTAGTGTTCTCTTTTTCAGCTCTCCAACCTGCCTTCCAAGGCAAGAAAAGGTCTCTTTTTATAGGCAAAGGAATAGGGCAACACTTAGGAATTAGATTTACTCCTTAGGTCCCTGATTTTATGACTTGTTCCTCTCATTTTCTGACTTGTGTCACAAGTAACTACCCTAAGTTTACTGAAACCTGCACTATAGTCCATCCTAGAAGGTTCTATACTTATTACAATTCCTATTCTATCCTTACCTCACTACAGAAATTACCAAATCTAATTAAATTACCCTTTTCAATGCCCATAATATCCTTTAACTATACTGTAATTACTGACCTAGATCACCCTAAACTTGGTCCTATTATCTTAGTCAAAACCCAACTAGGGTAAACCGAATCCCTGATAAAACAGCTATATCCAAGCCATCCTAAAATTGAACTAAGGGTCTAATTATTCTTCTCAAATCTCATCAACCAAAACCACCTAAATCAAGCTAAACAATGAATTTATCAGTAAATGAACAGAGTTGGAACCAAATTAACAACAGTATTTATGGAACAATTAATTGACACCCAACACTGAATCAAACCTAAAAGTTTTGAACGAAGTTATTATGCAAAGAATAAACGAAAATCAGTCAAAGAAAAGAACCTTACTGATTTTAGGAATTCTGGCCAGCCACTGACGTCCGAATCTTTCAAGATTTCTGACACGCAACATCCCTAATCATGTGTTTTCGCAAGAATACACCTGGTTAAGGATGGTGCGGTCCAAAATCACAAAGATTTTGAATTAGGGTTCTGCCGAGATCGAGATTTAAGACTCGCGACACTCTGGACAGATTCGAGGGTCGGGGCTTGGGGGTTTGAAAGAGGAGG
>NW_017693389.1:0-4730 GCF_001879085.1 Nicotiana attenuata | reverse complement strand
CGATATTTCAGCCATGCAAAAATGTAAGTAAAATGGCGATCTTTCAGCCGATGCAAGATTTAAATGAAGTGGCGATATTTCAGCCATGCAGATGGAGACAGAGCTTAGTCTCGGAAGGCAGAATAGTAGCCTTATGCAATGCAGGAAATGCAAATGGAGGTAGAGCTTAACCTCGGAAGGCAGAATAGTAGCCTTATGTGATGCAGAAAAATGCAGATGGAGGTAGAGCTTAACCTCGGAAGGCAGAAAAGTAGCCTTATGCAATGCAGGAAAATGCAGGATGGAAACAGTGCTTAGTCTCGGAAGGCAGAAAAGTAGCCTTATGCAATGCAAGGAAATGTAGGATGGAGACAGTGCTTAGTCTCGGAAGGCAGAAAAGTAGCCTTATGCAATGCAGGAAAATGTAGGTGGAGACAATGCCTAGTCTCGGAAGGCAGAAAGATAGCCTTATGCAGTGCAAAAATGCAGATGGAGACAATGCTTAGTCTCGGAAGGCAGAAAAGTAGCCTTATGCAATCCAGGAAAATGCAGGATGGAGACAGTGCTTAGTCTCGAAAGGCAAAAAAGTAGCCTTATGCAATGCAAAGAAATGTAGGATGGAGACAGTGCTTAGTCTCGGAAGGCAGAAAAGTAGCCTTATGTAATGCAGGAAAATGCAGGTGGAGACAATGCCTAGTCTCGGAAGGCGGAAAGGTAGCCTTATGCGAAATGCAGATAAAGGTGAGTAGTAACGAAAACTCTTAGCTGATAGATGATAGATGATGGTTGATTGCGTCATTGTGGCTGCTGGGGATGTCATGTGCGGACAACACTTGTAAGTGAGCGATGATTTTGAGAGTTGTACTCCTGCAAAATATGAATATGTAACCGTATCTGATTGTTCTATGTTTTGGGGTGCCTGCATTCAAAGAAAGATCGTGAGCTTTGTAAAGGGGGAAGGTTAGTTCGTCTTCCCGTGGACCTCGCTCGTCCTACTCGGCTCTTGTTTTCATTGGGGGGTAGCGTCGCTAAACAAAGCAATTTGATAGTAGCCATGCATAACTTTCAAAAATATGATGTAAACACATAAATAATAATAAAAACGATTTTCTTTTAGATGAACCGACGACTGCGACACGGTTCAAGATATTGCGACCTCTTTTGCTCCGGAATTTTGAGGGTCCTCCTCAAAATTCTGCCCCGGTTTACTGGGCTGGTGCTTCTAACGGCTGCGCGTTGGTGAATGGCTGAAGATCAACTTCGGAATTTTGAGGGTCCTCCTCAAAATTCTGCCCCAGTTTCCAATAGTGGGGGAAATGAAAATTTTATTGAATTCTGACCGAACCCATAGGGCTGCCTACGTATCCCCTCTTAAACGGGAATCAGGTCAGGCGTAGTTCAAATTACATCATACAGAAATCATAATGATTACACATAATAGCGTTTGACTGCATCTGAATTAATTGGCTTTGGCCAGACTTCTCCATCCATCTCTGCGAGTATGAGGGTCCCTCCTGTTAAGACCCGATGAACCATGTACGGGCCTTGCTAGTTAGGAGAGAACTTTCCTTTGGCTTCATCCTGATGCGGAAAAATTTTCTTCAGCACTAGCTGTCCTGGCGTGAACTGTCTCGCTCTGACCCTTTTGTTGAAAGCTCTGGACATCCTGTTCTGATACAATTGACCATGGCAAACTGCGTTCAGTCTTTTCCCGTCTATGAGGGCTTACTGCTCATAGTGACTTTTTACCCATTCTGCATCTTCAAGTTCCGCTTCCTGTATAATCCTCATGGAGGGAATCTCCACTTCGGCTGGGATGACTGCCTCAGTACCGTAAACCAGCATAAAAGGAGTTGCCCCAGTTGATGTGCGGACTGTGGTACGGTATCCCAACAGAGCAAATGATAGCTTTTCGTGCCACTGCTTGTGTTTTTCTATCATTTTCCTTAGTATTTTCTTGATGTTATTATTGACCGCTTCTACAGCTCCATTCATCTGAGGCCTGTAGGCTGTAGAATTCTTGTGCTTGACCTTGAAGGTTTCACACATTGCTTTCATCAGATCACTGTTGAGATTGGAACCATTATCAGTGATGATTGACTCTAGGACGCCGAACCGGCAAATGATACGGTCGCGGACAAAGTCTGCCACAACCTTCTTGGTTACTGCTTTATATGACGCTGCTTAAACCCATCTGGTGAAATAATCAATGGCCACTAGAATGAACCTGTGTCCGTTTGATGCGGCGGGCTCGACAGGTCCGATGACATCCATTCCCCAAGCGGCGAACGGCCATGGCGAACTTGTTGCATTAAGCTCATTAGGAGGCACCTTTATCATGTCTGCGTGTATCTGACAGCGATGGCATTTTTGGACATACCGGATGCAGTCTGTTTCCATAGTCATCCAAAAATATCCTGCTCGGAGTATTTTCTTTGCTAAGACAAAACCATTCATATGTGGACCGCAGGTCCCTGCATGAACTTCTTCCAACAAACTGGATGCTTCCTTTGCTTCGACACACCTTAGTAATCCCAAATCGGGAGTCCTCCTATACAGGATTCCTCCGATGTGAAAGAAGTGATTGGATAGCCTCCGCAGTGTGTGCTTTTGAGTAGTGTTCGTGAGTTCTGGATATTCTCATGTTGCCAAATATTCCTTGATATCGTGAAACCAGGGTTTTCCATCTGCTTCTTCCTCGACATGAGCACAGTAAGCTGGCTGATCATGGATCTTTACTGGAATGGGATCAATGAAGCTCTTATCTGGATGCTGAATCATAGATGATAGGGTAGCCAATGCGTCGGCAAACTCATTCTGGACTCTGGGAACATGCTGGAATTCTGTCTTCGTAAACCTCTTCCTCAACTCCTGTACGTGATGCAAGTATGGGAGTATCTTGGAGTTCTTGGTTGCCCACTCTTCTCGAACCTGATGTATGAGCAATTCGGAATCCCCGATCACTAGTAACTCCTGAACGTCCATGTCAATGACCAGCTTGAGCCCCAAGATGCAGGCTTCGTATTCGGCTATGTTGTTGGTGCACGGGAACCTGAGTTTGGCGGACACCGGATAATGCTGACCTGTTTCTGATACTAGCACTGCTCCTATGCCAACTCCTTTAAAGTTTGCTGCTCCGTCGAAAAACATTCTCCAGCCATCATAGGATTTTGCGATATCTTTTCCTATGAAAGAGACCTCCTCGTCAGGAAAATACGTATTTAGAGGCCCGTATTCTCCACCCACGGGGTTTTCGGCAAGATGATCGGCCAGTGCTTGTCCTTTGATCGCTTTCTGGGTCACGTAGACAATATCGAATTCACTCAGCAGGATTTGCCATTTGGCTAGCTTGCCCATGGGCATGGGCTTCTGAAAGATGTACTTTAGCGGATCCATCCTTGATATGAGATAAGTGGTATAGGCACAGAAATAATGCCTCAACTTCTGAGCTACCCAAGTCAGAGCACAACACGTGCGCTCTAGCAGGGAATACCGGGCCTCATAAGGGGTGAACTTCTTGCTGAGATAGTAGATGGCTTGCTCTTTTCTCCCGGTTTCATCATGTTGTGCCAAAACACAGCCGAATGCCCCATCCAGTACTGCAAGGTAGAGCAATAGCGGTCTACCTGGTTCGGGCGGAACCAGGACTGGCGGCGTTGACAGGTATTCCTTGATTCTGTCGAAGGCCTTTTGACAATCATTAGTCCATTTAGTGGCGGCGTCCTTTTTCAACATCTTAAAGATTGGTTCACAAATGACAGTGGACTGGGCTATGAACCGGCTGATGTAGTTGAGTCTCCCCAAGAAACTCATAACCTCTTTCTTGTTCTTTGGCGGCGGCAATTCTCAATGGCCTTAACCTTTGACGGATCCAGTTCTATTCCTCGTCGACTTACGATGAACCCAAGCAGTTTTCCGACGGGAACCCCGAATGCACATTTGGCGGGATTCAGCTTCAGTTGTACCTTCTCAATCTGTTGAAGAACTTCCTCAGATCTTCCATGTGATCAGTGGCTTTCTTGGATTTGATGATGACATCGTCTACATACACCTCGATCTCTTTGTGTATCATGTCATGAAAAATAGTAGTCATGGCCCTCATGTAGGTGGCACCAGCATTTTTTAATCCAAACGGCATCATCTTGGAACAATACATTCCCCACGGCGTAATGAAAGCCATTTTCTCCACGTCTTCTTCGTCCATCCATATTTGATGATACCCAGCAAAACAATCAACGAATGACTGCAGCTCGTGCTTGGCGCTGTTGTCAATCAGAATATGTATGTTCAGCAAGGGGAAGTCGTCTTTCGGACTGGCCCGGTTGAGGTCCCGGTAGTCGACACAGACTCTGACCTTCCCGTCCTTCTTCGGCACTGGCACAATGTTGGCTAACCATGTTGGATACTCCACTACCTTGAGGACTTTGGCTTTGACTTGTTTGGTAACTTCTTCCTTGATTTTCAAACTCATGTCAGGTTTGAACTTCCTGAGCTTCTGCTTTACCGGCGGACATGTCGGATCGGTTGGCAACTTATGAGCTACAATAGATGTACTGAGACCAGTCATATCATCATACGACCAGGCAAACATGTCCTCATATTCCCTTAGGAATTCCGTGTACTCTTCCTTTTCTGACGGTGACAGGTGAACACTGATGCGCATTTCCTTGACATTCTCTGCATCTCCGAAGTTGACAACCTCAGTTTCGTCTAAGTTAGACATAGGTCTATCCTCAAAATCCTCAACTTCT
>NW_017693388.1:0-4731 GCF_001879085.1 Nicotiana attenuata | reverse complement strand
TGTCTCTCGATATAATGATGTAAGTAATTAGCAATAAACCAAGTGTGTGATTGTGAATGTGCTATGTGGTAAGAATTGTGAAACAAATGATGGAAGGAAATGGTAATTGATGCAATTGGAACAGCTGTGGTAATAACATATATGGCTTGTCGGGGGAAATTCTCGTTGTAACATAAAAAGCTTATGAGATTGGAATACGATGGAAATGGTATTGATGTCTATGGAAGTTCTTGTAAATTGTTGTTGTTGCTCTTTGAGAATTGTTGTTGTTGTTCCTTGAGAATTGTTGTTGTTGTTCCTTGAGAATTGTCGTTGTTCTTTGTGAATTGTATTTGTTGTGGTATTGTTTGTGAATTGTGATCGTTCGGTGGGATCGGGTTGCGCGCCGCAACACGAAGTAATAAGGTGTGGGCCGAGGTAATAAGGGCGGCTGAGGTAATAAGGGTGGAAAGTGAACGATATCAGTATTGAAATGAAAATATGAGAAAAAGCGTGAAATCATTGATGTGAAAATGTTGATGGGGAAAAGGAGAGATTGTCAACTTGTTTGCCTTGATTGTTTCCTTTGATGCGTATTTAATTGTTGATTCCTTTACCATTTGTCACTTGTGTATGGTGTGAGGTTACATAGGCCAAAGTTTGTTTATACATACCAATACAATTCAAATGTACTGATGTCCCTTTTGTCGGGCAGGTACTCCAACCCACCGACCGTAGCTCCCCTTTATCTTCCGTCAGCTGTATTCGTGAGCCGCTTTCCTCTCGGGGCGCAGCGTGGCTCATGCCGCTTTTAATCCGGAGTCTTATTTTTGTTTTTGTTAAGGTATA
This sequence comes from Nicotiana attenuata, assembly GCF_001879085.1. Classification (NCBI taxonomy): domain Eukaryota; kingdom Viridiplantae; phylum Streptophyta; class Magnoliopsida; order Solanales; family Solanaceae; genus Nicotiana; species Nicotiana attenuata. Next base: position 3,903 of record NW_017693388.1, on the reverse strand, counting down.
GCCGGAGCCTGGTTACCGGCAAGTACTGTATTATCCTGTTGTATCTTTAGAGGCTCCGTAGACAGTAAATGCGGGTAATGAACTGATGTAAATCCATATTTTGTATGCTGGGCGGCGAAAGTGGTAAACCTCATTAATTAACCATGTATGTTTTGTAAAAGATGTTTTAATTATAAATGGCTAACTCCTTGATTAATGAGCAATGAAAATTATGGGGTAACACGTGGGATAGGAAAGGCACCCAGGTCCGCTTGACTGGGGCTACCCGGTTGGGCGCCGGTCATATCCCTCGGTTTGGGGTGTGACAAACTTGGTATCAGAGCCTAATATTTTAAAAGAGTCCTAGGATGTCTCAGAGCCGTGTCTAGTAGAGCCCTACTTATCGATGTGAAGTCGACCACATCTCTAAGTGGGGGGCTGCATGGACATTTAGGAAATTTCCCACTTCTTTGTTATTCTATATCGTGCGGTGAAGTGAAATGTGGAAGTGCCTATGTCTAACTCGTGCTCTGTTCCGAATTTTTTTCCTTTTCAGTGATGGCACCTAAGAAGAGAGCTAGAATCGGCCTTAGGGCCAATGCCACCCCGAGTGAGGCTATGAATCATGTACCTGATGCCGTGGGTGAGAGTGACTCCCCAGTTTTGAATTTACCTGGCCCGTCTATCCTAGACCAAAGTGTTCCTGTTCCTGCTGCGGCAGAGGGTGCTACCATCCCTCCTGCCGATATTCCTAATTCTGATGCAGTTCCAACTTCCGGTCCCGGGGTTCCTGATGAGGACCTTAGAGGAGCCATCCGTATGTTGACCCAGTTAGTGGCCGCTCAGGCCCAGAGATCTTATGATACCCCTACATCCTCTAGCGGACAGGGAGATTCCGCCAGTTCCCGAGTCAACCAGTTTTTACGGTTAGCCCCTCCAGAGTTCTCAGGCACAGAACCAAAGGCCGATCCGCAGGATTTTCTTGATGAAATGTATAAGACCTTTCGAGTGATGAAGGCTTCAGAGACAAAGGGACTTGAGTTGGCTTCATACAGGTTGAGGGGAGCGGCGTATTCGTGGTTCGAGATGTGGGAGGATTCCCGTGGGGAGGGAAGACCTCCGGCTAGATGGGATGAGTTTGTAGATGCATTCCTCAGCTAGTGTCGACCATTGATGCTCGAGTTCGGCGATTCATTTAGGGTCTTAGTCCCTTGGTAGTGAATAAGGCTGCTACAGCGGCCTTACACTCGGATATGAATTATGGGAAGATTGAGGGATTTGCTCAGGCCACAGAGGCTAGGAAGTTGAAGATATGGGCGGAAAGGAAGAGTAACAGCAGGGCCCAATCAGTGGGTCACTCAGGGAGATCAGCTCAGGGGAGAGGGCCATCAAGGCCATCCCATTCATATGCTCGGTCCTCAGCGAGCGCACCACCATATGTACACAGTTATCAGTAGAGCAGTCACTTGAGACCAGGTTCAGGTAGTAGGAGATCCCATCAGTCCGGCTGTTCGAGAGGGAGATCACAGCAGCAGGGGAGGGCTCCATGCCCCAAGTGTGGGAGATTCCATACAGAGACTTGTTATTTGGATATCCCGGTGTGTTTTAGATGCGGGGTGAGAGGTCATATCCAGAGGGACTGTTGTGTGCCCAGTCAGGGCGTGGGTAGGGGATTTGCTCAGTCATCCGGTTCTTCAGTCGCCACATCATTTGTGCGTCCTCCAGCCCTAGCAGCGCGTGGTGCAGTTAGGGGTAGAGCTCGTGGTAGAGGTGGACACAGCCGATTTTATGCTTTGAGCGGTCGCTAGAGTGCAGAGGCTTCTCCAGATGTAGATATAGGTATCTTGCTTGTTCAGGCCATTGATTGTTATGCTCTTATTGATCCGGGGTCCTCTTTGTCTTATGTCACCGCATTCATTACTTCAAGTTTTGGGATAGAACCCGAACAGCTTCATGAGCCGTTCTCCATATCGACTCCAGTTGGTGATTCTATCACAGCCTTGCGACTTAATAGGAATTGTGTTGTCACGGTACGTGGTCGTGTTACCACGGCCGATCTTATCGTGCTTGGAATGGTGGATTTTGATGTGATTATGGGTATGGACTGGCTTTATTCGTGCTTCGCTAAACTTGACTGCCGAACGAGAGTCATGAGACTCGAGTTCCCTAATGAGTCGGTTATTAAGTGGAAGGGGAATGGTGTGGTGCCGAAGGGTAGGTTTATTTCCTACCTTAAGGCGTTGAAGATGATCAAGAAGGGGTGTATCTATCATTTGGTCCGGGTGGCGGACACCACTTCAGAAGTGTCTACCCCCGAGTCCATGCCAGTCGTGAATGAGTTTCTTAAAGTGTTTCCGGACGAGCTTCCGGGGATTCCGCCAGATAGGGAGATTGATTTCGGGATTTATGTATTGCCAGATACGCAGGCAACATCTATTCCACCATACAGAATGGCTCCAGCTGAGTTAAGGGAGTTAAAGGAGCAGCTGAAGGATTTGTTAGAAAAGGGGTTTATACGGCCGAGTGTGTCGTCGTGGGGTGCTCCGGTTCTCATTGTCAGGAAGAAGGATGGGTTGCTCCGGATGTGTATTGATTATCGGTAGCTCAACAAAGTCACCATCAAGAATAAATATCCCTTGCCTCGGATAGATGACTTGTTCGACCAATTGCAAGGTGCAAGGTTCTTCTCCAAAATTGATCTACGGTCCGGGTATCACCAATTGAAGATTAGGGAGCAGGATATTCCCATGACCGCTTTCAGAACCCGCTATGGTCACTTTGAGTTCTTGGTCATGTCTTTTGGGCTAACCAATGCCCCGGCAGCTTTTATGGATCTTATGAATTGGGTCTTCAAGCCATTTCTAGACTCCTTCGTGATTGTTTTCATTGACGACATTCTTGTTTATTCGCGGAGCCGGGAGGATCATGCCAGTCACCTCAGGGCAGTTTTGCAGACTCTTCATCAGCACCAGTTGTATGCTAAATCTTCGAAATGTGAGTTTTGGTTGGAGTCCGTTGCCTTTTTTGGGTCATGTTGTTTCTAGTGAAGGGATTCGGGTAGACCCCCAGAAGATTGCAGCAGTTAAAGATTTGCCTAGACCCACGACCCCGACGGAGATTCGTAGCTTCTTGGGTTTAGCAGGGTATTATCGGAGGTTTGTGGAGGGATTCTCTACCCTCGCCTCCCCATTGACTAAGACGCAGAAAGCAGTTAAGTTCCAATGGTCCGACGCTTGTGAGAAAAGTTTTCAGGAACTAAAGTTAAGTTTGACTTCGGCACCATTATTGACCTTGCCGGAAGGCACGGAAGGATTTATGGTTTATTGCGATGCCTCCAGGGTTGGTTTGGGGTGTGTGTTGATGCAACATGGGAAGGTTATAGCGTATGCTTCGAGGCAGCTCAAGAATCACGAGAAGAATTATCCGACGCATGATTTGGAGCTTGCGGTAGTTGTGTTTTCTTTGAAAATATGGCGGCATTATCTTTATGGGGTCCATGTGGATGTGTTTTCAGACCACAAGAGTCTCCAGTATTTGTTCAAGCAGAAGCAATTGAATTTAAGGCAGCGACGGTGGTTAGAATTGCTCAAGATTATGATATGAATATTTTGTACCATCCAGGGAAGGTGAATGTGGTGGCCGACACCCTCAGTCGGAAGTCTATGGGTAGTTTGGCTCATTTGGGAGCGGATCAAAGGCCCTTGGCTCGGGAGGTTTATCAATTGGACAGTCTTGGGGTTTGCATTTCGGCCTCGGACGAGGGGGATGTTATGGTACATAATGGGGCAGAATCGTCACTTGTAGCGGAAGTCAAGGAAAAGCAGTTTATTGATCCAGCATTGGCTCAGATGAAGGAAGCAGTTTTGAATAACAAGACTTCGACAGTTTCACTCGGCGGCGAGGATGGTATATTGCGTTGTCAAG
>NW_017693387.1:0-4731 GCF_001879085.1 Nicotiana attenuata | reverse complement strand
CGATCGAAAGATGGTTTGTAAGGAATTGAATGTGGCTGTGGGAGAGTCGAGTCAGAGAAACTCGATTGTGCATCATGCTTATGATGAGTAAATGTAAGGTCTTCAGCAGAACATGTGTGTACTAAGACATGTAAGCTTCTTGATGGGGAGCCTTAAGGCAAGAATATCTGTCCACTCGTATGGTGAAAAGCAATGAGAGATTCAGAAGGCAGACACAAGTTTCAACAAGTAAAAGAAGTAAGGTGAAGAAGGGTACGAGGCATCCAGTTAATATATATTACCAGTGGCTACAATTCAGGAAGGGAAATATAAGCCTTTTGAGTTACCTTCAACACTAACAGAGGTATGAACAATTGGCCACACCGATCTTAGTTATGCCCTATGGAAGCTAATAGGTGTGGTTTAAGGGAAGGACGGGATATCAGGATCCGGCTGGGGTTAGAGTTACCCAAAATGATGGATGGATTGTTTGCGATAGTTGACATTTCCGACGGATATTGCAAATGTGCTAAATGATCTCCTTGTGAGACACCCAGATGGTGCACTATAAAATAGTACAGTATGAGTAGTACAAGGATAGGCACCGGAAGCCTTGAAGGGATAAATATTACCTTAGTGTGGCTCTCGTCCCTAGTAGAGAGAGGATGTTAGGCAACCCGAAGAGTCAATATATGGAGCAAGGGGAGCTAAAAGCAAAAGAATGTCTTGTTAAAGTTTCCAGAATAAAGTGATAGACAAAAATATTAGCAGGGAAATAAGAAGGGAGATAACGAAGCATTATGAGTAAGATGTGATACATGGATGACAACGGTAGAGTATTATAGAACCTATAGTCAAGTGAAGGAAGAGAAGAGAGGTGATAGGCCCTAAGCCAACAAAAGAGAATAGGCCATACAATCATATCCTCATTTCGAGAAATAAGTTTACGACTCTAACGCGATTACTAGAAGGAAAAGTTCGACCCCAGAGTAATAGAAATCAGTATGGATTGGTGAACAAGATAAGGTAAATATAAATTAGGGACTGATTGATTTGGTAATGGTCGGCATCATGAGATTTTCAGATAGCGTTCCGGCGTTGATAGAATGGACAGCAGAAGAAGATTCATAAGATTCAGAAAATGGTCATTCAGGAAGACACTTCCCTAAATCAAGCAATGTGAGCAAAGTTAAGCATAAGGGACTATGTGTGACAGTTACACTAAATGTCACCCTTGTGAGTAAGAATTCTGTTATTATCGCAAGACGATTAAGGGTCATCGATGATATGAAAATACGCCAAAGATGAAGAGGTAAAACATCTATAGGTAGGTTGTCGTAGCTCCAAATCTTAGTACTCCCCTAAAGGGGGAATATGGAGGGATGTGACATTAAGTAAGAATTAAGTGGTTCTAGTAACTATGGAATGGTAAAGGAAGAATGCGATAAAAATGAGAAAGGGATGAGATTGCACTTATTCAAATCCTACAGATATGCTACGATTCCAGAACATTATGCAAACACGACGTCAAGGAGAGGAAGTAAGGGTTCCTTCTCGAGATGTTATTAATAGATAAGGAGCCAGTGTGAGACATAAGAAAAAAAATCCGAGAAAGATTACGCAGAATATTGATATGAGAATGGGCCAACGAGCAGTTAGTAGTTGATTCAGGAAGAGCCTAGTTATGGCTAGACAAGAGGATACAGACAAACTAACAGATCATGCAAGATAGACATAGTGAACCCCAACATAGTGAATCCAGTCTCGCAGATAATGACTTCGTGACCTTTGAGAAATATTCGGATAGGAGTTGGGGTAGTTAAAGGTACCGTATGATTAAAGGAGAGTGATACTGGGAAGACAGTCAAAATATCAGTTCAGAAGCAACCCTACAAGCACAAGGGCATGGAGGTAAGTAACTACAGATAATTATAGGCGAGGAAGGACATCAAAAATTCCGCTGAATATACGATGTAATAAGCTCGTAGCTTTACAAGAGTCGGTGAGTCCTCCCTAAGTACTAAAATGAAAGACTAGCTGAGAAAATAAGAAAGAAGGCTTCAACCTAAGCATAGTAACTTGAAAAAGAAATGGTCATGTAAAAACAGTCTCACCACAACACTGTATGCACTCTATAAGAAAGTGGCACCTACTGTGGCTAATGAATGGGAAGTAAATCAAAAGTAGGATTCGAGATCATATGTGTTGCACGAAAATTCCGTCATGCGTGGGAACTAAGATAAGATAAGTATGCACACAACAAGTGGGCAAAAAGACCAGGAAAAGTAATAGCTTTACGTTTAATGAAATTTGAGAAGGAACGAAAGGAATTATTCGATCATTGATCCAGAGTTAGTTACGTTATGAACGCACTTAAGATTTCAGAGTATTATCCATGTAGCATGTATGTTGACAATCATACAGCCTTAGAAGACTCCGATATAATTTAAAAGAAAGAATTGAGTCCATAGACAAAGGATTGAATTGTTAATAGATCGTATCACGGATATTCCATAGTGCCCATGAAAGGCTACTATAATAACTAATACCAAGAGCCGCAGATCGGAAGATAGCTTAAGCCTACATAAAGGCTGATCATAAGGAAGGGGAAACTAAAGAGTTACATCAACAAAGTAAATCAAGAGTCTGATTATTGGCCCCAGACCATTATAGAAATTGTGATGAAGAACATTGCGGGATCATCCTTAATATCAGAGGTACAATACAGATAGTACAATAGCCATATTCTATAACGGCTCTACGATAAAGCCAGTTAGAAGAGTACCAGCCTCATAAGAAGTCAGTATGAATCTCCCACCAGATTGTGTATGCACCAAAGGTGAAAGAATTATAATAGAGCTTCAAGTTGTGCATATGAGTTATACCTATGTGGAAGGGAGGTCATGGAAAAGATAAAAGATGCGATGCGAGATATCAAGGTAAGTAAGGTAAAGGTGAACAACGTGCGCGATACTCAGGTGTAGAAGGTTATTAACAATCTATACTTCAAATAGAGGGCTAGAAGCGCTGGGATTTAGTATCCAGGAATGATAGCGGCATTGTCAGTGGCATAACTTCCAGCCTATGGTTTCTAGGTATCGAGAGGCCTAGTCAAGGGAGTAAAGAAGAGTTAGAGACGATATGATGTCTCGCTTGATGTTCCAGAAAAGAATGAGGAAATCTATGGTGCAAGCAAGTTAAAGGAAGGTTGCGACAAGTATAAATGAATATTTGTAGGTCGCAAGCTAAAGTATGGTAGAGCGACAAGGTTTAAAGAAGGCATGAGTAAGGATAAGGAAAGGCGAGTAAGAAGGTAACAAAATTAGATAAGTCCTCAGGATTAATCCCATGAAAACAGGAAGAGCTAATGGTTTCTCTAAGTTATAGAAAGCTCGGTATAGCCTGAATTAACAAAATAAGTCTAAGACTAGTAGCATTTAGAAGAGATGAAATGCTGTCCTAGTAGTAAAATGAGGGTGTAATTGCTATAAATAGAATATGACATTTGGGCCTTTGATTGAGTAATGATTTGAAGAAAAAAAATAATAAAGTATTTCATGAATTGTTCATGATTAAAATATCCACGTAACGTGAATCACATTGGGATGCTATGAAATACGATTTGGGAAGTATAGTATCGCCCCCAAGTGGATCCGAAAATCACTTCAAATATTTCTCGATGCAATGTGAGCCCTAGTGATTACGTAAGTGGTTTCAAGTTATCAGTGGTAGATTATGGATCAATATGGAGGCAAAACAACAATGGATGGATAAAAGTTACAAAGTATGAGATTAGATTAGGCCGTCATTCTTAAGATGAACAGCAATGAGGAAGCATTACAGGACTTAGACTTATACATATAGAATAAGCAACGAGAGTAACCTGGAGTTTGGTAGCAAACCTCAGTAACCGTAATATCGAAGTAAGAGTTATGGTATGGTTTGACCTACCTATATGCAATAAATTCATACGGATGGATAACCAGGTCTATGAAATATGATATAGCAATATTCGTAAGTTCAACAAAGGTACCGAGCGATGAACTTCAGTATACCCATAGATGCCTAGAGGGATATCTTATCAAAGTTCTGTATATGTTCACAAAGTAAGGCCTAAAGATTGGCTAAAAGTTGGAGGAAAAAGGAGAGAAGAGTCGCATAGGTGCTCTTACAAGGTTAGAGTCGTACAGGCTACATGATAGAAGGTAGCAACAGTTACAAGATTTGATGGATTCCGACTACAAGTCGTGGTATGAGAAAGGGGCCTAAAGGGGGGGATGCCCGGGCCTTTGGTTTTATTCACAGAATAGTTTCCTAGATGGCAAGAAGAGTATTAAAGTATTCGGAAGACATAGGTTATGAAAATGATAAGTGCATCAGTCAACATTCGAGGACGGATGTTCCAAAGGGAGGGGGGAGGGAATGATGTTACACCCCATGTTTTTGTACGTGAAAGTACGCCATAAGTAAGTTGATATAAGCTCGGAAATGAGATGTTACATCCCGCATTTTTATGCATTAAAGTTTCGTCGCAAGGTAATCGATGTAGACTCGAAAATGAGATTATTTTTTAGATTATAAGTACTTGCGCTATTTCAACTAAGCGATAAGTAAATTCGTGAAGGTGAGAGGGTAAGCAAATCGAAGAAATGAGTTTCGTTGAAGTTTGACAAATTGGGATAAAATACGGTCCAAGCTATAATACACTATATTTATGGACTAGTGCCACACAAGGTACCACATGACCATGAT
>NW_017693386.1:0-4732 GCF_001879085.1 Nicotiana attenuata | reverse complement strand
GAATACATCACAATATGCTAAGGGAAATTTACCCAATCGAAAACAATCGAAAAATAGCAAAAATCACAAAACTAGCAAAACCCGAGCCCCGGGCCCACTTCTCGAAAAATTTCAAAACTCACATTACCGGATTCCTCGTCTCGCCACGAGTCCATACATACCAAGAACTCCCAAATCCGAGCTGAAATGACCTATCAAATCCCAAATTGAAATATCAAAAACTCAAGCCCTAGGTTTACCCCTTTTTGATGAATTTCAACCAATTTCCATGTTAAATCTATCGTAATCTCGTGTATTTAGGCCAAGAGACTTACCTCCAATCGATTCCCAGTCAAAACTCCCTTTAATTCTCGCCAAAAGCTCTCAAGGTCGCTCAACAATGGAGGAAAACATACCAAGCTCGCAGATGAAATATTCAATAAACCTTTATGACCAGTCCAGTTTTCGCTTCTGCGGTCCCGCTTCCGCTTATGCGGGACTGCTTATGCGGCCAAATCCCCGCTTCTTCGACTACCCGTCCGCTTCTGTGGACCCGCTGATGCGAATAACGGTCCGCTTATGCGGAATTACCTTACCACCGCAGGGACCGCTTCTGCGGTGAGTCCTCCGCTTAAGCGCCTCTGCTTCTGCGGTCCAAGACCCGCATAAGCGAGAATACCAGATGCAACAAACCTTCAGCAATATGCAAACTCCCAAAACTCTCCGCTTAACCACCCGAACTCACCTCAAGGCCCCCGGGACCTCAACCAAAAGCACAAACATGGTCCAATACCCTATTCATACTTGTTCCAATCCTAAAAACACATCCAACAACACAAAAATCCCCAATTCTCATCAATTTCAAGCCTAAGTTCTTCAAATTCTTCCGAAATTCGCATTCGATCAAAAATCCTACCAAATCACCTCCGAATCATCTGAAATTTTGCACACACATTCAAAATCACCTAACGAAGCTACTGAAACTCTCGGAATTCGATTCCGACCCCCGGATCAAAATCTCACCTACCAACCGGAATTCGCCAAAATCCTAACTTCGCCAATTCAAGCCTAATTCTACACCGGACCTCCAAAATCACTTCCGGTCACTCTCCTAAGTCACAAATCATCCCCCAAAGCTAACCGAATCACCGAAAATCACATCCGAGCCCTCTAACTCAATAGTCAACATCCGGTTGACTTTTTCCAAAACAGGCCTTCCTTAAAGAGACTAAGTGACTCATTTTCTACCAAAACCAATCCAGATCAACTCTAACACACCAGATACTGATAATGAAACATGAAAAAGCATGAAACGAGGAAAACGGAGCAGTAACACATAAGACGACGGGTCGGGTCGTCACATTATTAGTTAAGTAAATTTTTATGTGTTTTTTTGAACAAATTAATCGTCATGTACATTGCAGAAGTGATATATGTTGTGGTGTTTAAATTAAATTAACTGAACTACTAATTTTAGAGATGTGGTGACTTAAAGTTGTTGACTATGTTCAATTTTCTTAATTACTGATCTATATCTCTTTCATCTCAAAATCGAAAAACACAAAAAATATTAGGCAGTAGTTTAATTTAGTGGAAGAGTCATGAGGCTCGCTGATTTTAATTAGGACATTTCTATTATGTCGATACAAAAGAAACTTAGCTAGAGTAATTAGAAAGCGATTGAATTTACATCTTATGATACAATGTTTACAATGTAACTAACAGCACGAATAATCTCCTGTGATCTAATGTAATATAGACGAGTCGAGTAATAGGCGATTATATTAGAATTATATTTGTGTCGAAAGCTCAGGTTCAAATCTTATCAAATGTCCTGTTTTTCAAAGGGGGGAAATATGGCACAAGCATTGAGTTCCCGACATTCTATTTTTTTTTTTGCAGGCTAGAAAAAAGTGAAACGCTTCCACGCGTGTGTAATGATATCTGAATCATTTTGAAATCTTTAAGTTCTGCCTTTGTATTATTAATCGTTCGTGCTAATAGTTGATTTGTGTTTGTACCTGCCTGCTTATTCTACCCAAAATTTCTGATTAAATCCTTAAGTTTCTTAATCATACATTGATTTGTACTTTGCAGCAACTACGCTTTGCAACATCACAAGGTCCTTGATCTTTTGAACAAACTAATAGTCATTTTGTCGTTAGTGTTTGGGATGTAAACGCTGTTCATAAAAGATAAGATCTCTAAATATGAAAACTATAAATAATGTGAATACAAATAGGTGTGCTAAGCTACGATACAAGTTCCTTTTATGGTTTGGTCAACAGTGAAATTACTAGAATACATCAAATCAATACCATCTTATAATGTATATTTTTGCAGAGTATTAGGAATTCAAGATAATCTGGACATTAGTTCATGAGATGATTGAGAAAATAAAGCCTACAACTACAATGACTATTTAATTTAATTTGTGGATATGTACTTGTGGAGAGAAAGATTTGGCTACAAAATTAGTAGATATGTTTATCAAATAAAAGTTATTCAATTATAGATTTTAGGCATTCATTTACTGCAAATTTACAGTCCCTTATGGGTGTCATGAATGGCTGTATTAGCCAATGTTGGTTTAACGTCATCTTGCTGATATTTTATTCCACTTAGTTAGCTGATTTGTATGTTTTATGGTTTACAGAATTTATTTGTCCTGCTACTATCAGAGGGGATGCTTTTGGAAAAGAAAAGGCAACACAACTTTTAACAGACATAACAAATCGTCAACATTTCACACGATTACATTATACAACTTTAGAAAGTTGAGCACACGCTTCATCGTCAATCTCAGGCACGATATCCAAATTTACCTCGACAGAAACATTTGCAATTTGGTTTGTCAACTTCAAATGTGCAGACAAATTATCTTCTACCAGATTTAAATGAGCTACCCCTACTGCCAGGTTCTTATTATAAATAAAATTATTAATATAACATGAATCATTTATTTATACTAACGGCATTTTATTATAACTTATTATTAGAACTTGAGGATGTCAATATTGATGGTGATGTACCAGGTATGTTTTTAATGAATAAAGCTATTAAATTACACAAATAAACTACATTTATACTAATATTCAAAATAATGGTAGTTTGATTAAATACTTAACGTAATAATACGTGAAAACAATCGCAGAGAATAATGATGCAACTGAAGATGAAGACGACTATGAAGGTATGTCTATCTTAACACAAACAATGATTCATTCATGTCCGCCTTTTCAATTTGCATGGCTAACTTAATATGATTTTATAACTATTTAGAGCCTGACGTTGGATATGCAATTATTGACAATGAAGGTGTGCATATTTATTATTTCTATATGTATATATAATAAGTAGGCTTACCATAACAGAACACCTTGACATTAATCTTACATTTGCTTTTTTTATTCATAGAGTATTGGGATATAGGCGATCCTACATATGAATATGAATATTATGGTGCTTACTTCTGGTACGAAGAAAGAATCAACAAGAAAATCAAAGGTAAAAAACCAGAGTTCTCTTTGTGTTGTAATCATGGAAAGATACGCCTACCAAAGCCAAAAAAACCTCCCACAATTTTAAAACACTTATTATTCGGATCAGGTAGCAAGAAAATTTATTTTTCATACTTCAATACTGTCTTCAATATATGAATAAATATTGATTCAGAAACAAATACTTTTATCTAGGTCCAAAAAGTAACCATTTCAGAGATAATATTAGAAGTTATAACTCAATGTTTTCATTTACCTCAATGGGAGGAAAAGTTGATGCTTCTGTCAACCAAACAAAGGGGCCAAGAACATTCAAATTATCTGTACAAAACTATCATCAAATCGAGAGTTTGTTTTCCTCCGAAGGATCCACTCCCAAGTTTGCACAATTATATATATATATGACACAGAAAACGAAGTTCAGAATAGAATTCATGCACCAGGGTTAGTATTTAATTATTCCAAATTTATATATGCATGAATAATCTAACAAAAACAAACGTAGATCAATTTTATAAAACCTATTTTTATGCAGTCATGGTGAAAGAATAAGCCAACTACATGCTGAAATTGTTCAAGATCTGAAACAAATGCTTGATGAGCAGAATGTTTTGACAAAGTCATTTAGAATGGTCAGAGACAAATTTCAGCAAGATACTCACTCCAATTTTAGACTCAGATTGATAGGAAAACGGAACTATGATGGAAGAAGATACAACTTACCAACAATTTCAGAGGTTGCTGCTTTGGTAGTTGGAGATTTTGATGTATCTAGATGTGATCGAGACATCATGTTGAAACCCAATCTGGACATCTACAAAGGATAAATAAGTTGAATGCTGCCTATTAGGTCTTCAGTATCCTTTATTGTTTCCATTTGGTGAAGATGGTTATAGGGAAGACATTCCTTTAAATGGAACTAACGAATCAAGTGGAGGAAGGTATTTTGTTAGCATGCGTGAATATTTTGCATACAAAATTCAAGAAAGGAATGGCGAAGTACCAACAATTGTGAACTCAAGAAGATTATTTCAACAATTCTTGGTCGATGGATTTACAATGGTTGAATCGTCTAGGTTGAAGTATATCAGAACTCATCAAAAATAATTGCGAGCTCATATGTATAAAGGATTAGAAGATGCAGTTTTACATGGCGAGATAAATCCTTCTTCTCAAGGTAAAAGGGTAATTCTTTCATCCAGCTTCACAGGGGGTGCAAGATACATGATTCAAAATTATCAAGATGCTATGGC
>NW_017693385.1:0-4732 GCF_001879085.1 Nicotiana attenuata | reverse complement strand
TTGGAGATTCTTGCCAAGTCCCCTGCCAGGTTCATATCCGCTCCAGTTTAGAATGCTTTCAATTTTGTTGTCCCGCCATTTGTCTTTATCAACGGCGTTGACTCGCTCGATGTGGTGGTAAGTTTCCCCACCTATCTTTCTTTTGCCTCCGATTGCTGGGATAGTCTGGCGATTGTATATGGGATTGCTACCGTCGCCGTGAATGATCACCTCTTGGTGATTCACTCAAACTTCACTACCTGATGTAGTGTTGATGCTACAGCCCCAGCGACATGAATCCATGGTCGTCCCAACAACAGATTGTAAGATGCTGGTACGTCTATCACTTGAAAGTCAACATCGAACCAAGTAGGCCCCATTTGCAAACACAAGCTAATTTCCCCGATAGTAGACCTTTGGGATCCGTCGAAAGCTTTGACGTCGATGGCCCCATCCTTGATCTCATGAAGCCCCTTTCCTACTGTCCTGAGTGTCACCAGTGGGCAAATATTGAGGCTGGATCCTCCGTCAATCAGGATTCTGGTGATAAAATAATCTTCGCACTGTACGGTGATGTGCAATGCCTTGTTGTGACTCAACCCTTCTGGCGGCAGCTCATCTTCGTGGAAAGTGATCTTGTGACTTTCCAATACCTAGCCAACCATATTCGCCATCTCTCCGCCAGTGATGTTTCTCGGTACATATGCCTCGCTCAACACTCTTAACAAGACATTTTTGTGTGCATCGGAACTTTGTAGCAAGGCGAGGATAGAAATCTGTGCCGGTGTTTTGTTCAGCTGATCAATGACTGAGTATTCTTTGGCTTGTATCTTTCTCCAGAGATCATCGGGCCCAGTTTCAGTGATGGTTGGTCGACTAGAGGCCTGTTTTCTTGACTCAGCCCGATGTTTTGGGGTGTAAACTCTACCAGTCCTCATCATGCCCTGTGCTGCAATAGCTTCCCCGAACTTGACCTTCCCCTTTCTTCTGGCCTCGGCTGTGTAGTCCAATGGTATAGCCTTTGTATGGAACGCTGTTATGGCTGACATTGTCACTGGAATTGGAGTGGCTATCTTTACCCCGAATGGAGCAAGCCCATTAGGCGGTAAAACTGCAACTTCGAATGGTGTAGGTGCCTTTGCTGGAGATACGAATTCGACCTCGATAGGTGCTGGCGTCTTTGCAGATGATGATGCATCAAACTCGAGTGGCATGGACATATTTACCTCGGCGTCCCTAGAAGGTTGAATCTGGACCACAATCGGATTGAGGGTGACTACTGGCTTCTTTGGATCGTCACCTTCTGTGATTAAACCAATTGATCCCTTGGGGTCCCAGTCATCCTCTATCTCGATCACGTGAACACCTCCGCCCTTGCGGTCTGGCAGAGGGTTATTGCGGACATTTGGAGCAGGCTTTTTTGCTACAATGATCTTATTGTCAATCAAAGTCTGGATCTTATCCTTCAGAGAGCGGCATTCACCAATGGTATGTCCTTTCATGCCGGAATGGTATGCACATGATTTATTTGGATTGACCCACTGAGAAGGGATTTCAGGTGTTATAGCAGGGATAGGGGTGACATAACCAGCAGCTTTGAGTCTTTCGTACAGTTGGTCAATTGGTTCAGCAATGGCGGTATACTATTTGGGAGGTCTGCGGTCAAAATTTGGTCGAGGTCTAGGGAAATTTGTCGTGGGGGAGGTGATTGATAGTGGGTTGGTTGGGTGTTGTAGGCTTAGTAAACATGTGCTGGTTGGGAGTATTTGGGTGAAGTGGGCTGATATGCGGGAGGTGGAGCTACCTGATAAGTGGGTGGTGGAGTATGGTAAGAGGGTGAGGGTGCTTGGTAATTTGGAGTGGGTTGATATGTGGGTGGAGGCATTGGATAGGTTTGGTATTTGGCCGGGGATTTGGTTCTCTGTGCAACCATTACAGCACCTACGTCCCTTTTCTTGGACGTACCACCAGACTGTAAAGCCTTATTGGTAGCTTGCAAGGCTTCAAAGTTCGTAACCATACCACTCTTGATGCCTTCCTCGATCCTTTCTCCTAGCTTGATGATATCAGAAAACTTGTGATTCTCGATCAACATCAGCCTTTCATGATACTGTGGGTCTTGGGCCCGAACGAAGAATTTGTTCATCTGCTCTTCTTCCAAAGCAAGCCTAACCTTAGCAGATTCTGACCTCCATCGAGTAGCATACTCACGGAAGGTCTCCGTGGGTTTCTTCTTCAAGTTTTGAATATAGAACACATCTGGTGCATTCTCTTTGTTGAACCTGAATCTGTCCATAAAATCGGATGCCATGCTTACCCAGTTTGACCAATTCTTCGGATCCTGGCTAATGTACCAAGATAAAGCGTCTCCCTTCATGCTTCTCATGAAAAGCTTCATGCGGATTTTCTCGTCTTTTCCTACTCCGACCAGCTTGTCATAGTATGTTCTCAAGTGAACCCTTGGATCCCCTGTACCATCAAACATCTCGAACTTGGGAGGTTTGTACCCCTCGGGCAGTTCAACATCGGGCTGTATGCAAAGATCTTCATAGTTTAGCCCCTCAATTCCCTTACTACCTTCAACGCCTTGAATCCTGCTAGTCAACTTCTTAAGCTCTTCGGCCAGATTTCTGATGAGCAAGTCCTTACCCTCGGACTCGGGTGTGCTTGAGATGGGTTGGGTGGAGTGTGGAACAGTCTCCACGTAGATAGGGTATTATGTTGGGTGTGGCAGTGGTTGTTTGTGGAGTTCTGGAGTTCTGGGATGCGCAGTGGGGTGTTATTTGAGGTATGGCAGGTATTGCAGTGGTAGGATGGTTTTGTTGCTTTGGGATGTTTTGTGGAGGTATAGGATTCTGAGTATTTGGGAAAGTAACCTCTAGAGTGGTGAGCGAAAATGATAGATTCGCCAAATTCCGGACTTGATCAAGTTCTTCCTGAAACTTCAACAGCTTTTGTTCTAGTTAGGATGCATTTTCCTTGGGGCCCAGAGTACCGTGAGTGACCTCTACCTGTTCAGCTGAGTTGTTTGAATCTTCCATTTTGCCTTTGTTTTTGTGTCTGAAAGGACTAGGAGGAGGAGTAGGTGGAGGTACCCTAGATCTCGTAAAATATGACGATGTTGCCAGAGTTTACGAACTAACCTTTGGGGAGGGGAATAAACAAAAAGTAAAAACAAAAGGTAACAAGTCAGTAAGGATCACAAGAAAAATGTCGCAATATTTAAACACGTAGTGCTTGAAACATAAAGTGCGTCATAATTTTGGGGACCTCGTTGTGCCCGAGGTAGGCCTAGCGACAAGTCAATTTGGAGAACTTGGAATGCTATATGCCTCATTTTATTGATAAAAAGTAGACGAATCCTAAAACGACACTAAATGACAAGAAAATAAAAATCACTAATGGCCATTGGCCTTATTACATCTTATAAAGCGGAAATGGAAATTCCTATCTATTTGGTCCCAGAGGGACCTTCCCCACACTCGGCATTGGTGGCTCTATCGAACAGCTCTCCCAGCTCGCGTAGTCTTAGTAGCAGGTAAGCTCTGGCCAGATGTCCGCCTTCATTTCCTTCAGTAGTCCGGCAATCTCCGACCCTCTTCAGAAACTTCTTTTCCAACTCTACTATACCTCGCTCCAAATAGACCAATCTCTTTTTGGCGCTGACAGCCATATCCTTCCATTCTTCAATTAGTTTTTGATTGGCTTCTTGTATTTCACGGTGCTCACTTTCACATTCCTGAATCCTCTTGCGTAGTTGGTTGTACTTGACCTGTGCTTCAGCCTTTTCATCGATGATCCTGTGACCTCGAACAAACCCGGGTTGAGCCAGACCATTGTGATTGTCCTCCAACCAGCTTGAATAATGTGGGTTATAACCAGCATGGTATCGGTCTGGTTTGACGGTGTCCTTTCCCAAGACAATTTTGCAGTGCCACATATGCTGAGCCTGGCACCTGTACGGACTATTGTCAGCCTGGAAGTCAGCCCGGAAATGACTCATCTTGTCGACCCTTGGTATAACCTGCCTCCTACCAGCCTGTCTCATAACTCGGAGAGAGACATAAGGGTAGGTTCCCCTCAAACCGATCAGTATCAGAAATGGCACATCCCTAGATCTAACGATAAATTCTTCAGTAGGGAACCACTCGAACATCCATTATACGCGGTCTTCAGTCAAATTATCAAAGAGTTCGACCCATTCTCTAGCATTCTCCGGTTGGGCGAACATGTTGGGCATGTAATTCATTCGCTTTGGGTGATGAAAGGCGATATGATCGTCCCAGTGCTTTTGATGGATCTCCTGTCGGTACTCACCCTTTTGGAGATGTTCCATGAGCCACAGTTGAAGTAGAAGATTACAACCCTCGAAATGTTTGGCTCCCTGTTGACACCTTTCTAGGGCTCGGTATATCTCTGCAAGGATCATTGGCACAAGACTGAATGGTTTTCCATCAATCCCTTCCATTAGAGTTTTGGTGACCATAGCTAGCCTGGTATGGATTCTTGTTTTCTTCATTGGAAATACTATCATCCCCAAGAAACAGAATATGAAGACAAATACCCTTCGGTGAATATGCCCCAATGATGTAAGGACGAACTCATCAGGATAAGTACGGTAAGATTTGCTGTGGCCGTACCTCTCGTACAAATAGTCAAAGGGAATGTACGACTCTTTCAAACATGTCAAGTCTGGATTCTTCTTTAGACCCATCATTTTGAGAAAACCTCTACCTTTGCGGTTTTCTGGCAT
>NW_017693384.1:0-4732 GCF_001879085.1 Nicotiana attenuata | reverse complement strand
TACAATGGAATAATCCTGTGCCTTCATCTCTTCAGAATTCTTCTGCCTCTCTTCAGTTACAACTTTCTTTACTGATACTGGATTATCTTTGGTGAGTTTGGCCTTTCTCAGCTCGTCAGGAGCAAAGCATCTCCCCAAGCGAGTCAGTCCATGGGTTTCACAAACTTCTTCCTTAACTTCCTTTCCCTGATACATCACTGTCACTCGGCCGTAATTCCATGGGACGGCCTTTTCACTGATTACTGGTAGCTGAGTCACTGGCTTGATGGCAACCGGCTCTGTGCGAGCCCCTTTCACAATCACAACGGGCTTGACAGCTGCCCCTGACACTACCACTTTAACTGGTTCTTGTTTTCCTGCAACACTGCTCAAAAGCTCTTTCTTCATCACTACAACTGGTTTGCTAACTGTTTCCCTACCTTGATCGAAGCTCCCTCCTTTGCTAGTTTCTCATTTGATCTATCCTCACTAGCCCTGATCATCATTACGGTTTGTGACGGCTTCTTATGTTCTCCCTTTTGGACTAGTTCGAGCATATGGGTCTCGTGATGAGTTGGTAATGGTTTTTGGGTGATGTTAGGCGCTTCTGGGGCTTGCACTTCAATTCAGCGGGTATCAATGAGCTCTTGGATGGCCGTTTTCAAGTGCCAACATTTTTCTATGTCGTGTCTCGGCGCACCTGAGCAATATTCACAATTCACAGAGTGGTCCAGATTCCTTGGGGGAGGATTTGGCAATTTGGGTTCAATCGGATTCAGCATGCCCAACTGTCTCAATCTATGGTACAAGCTAGTGTAAGATTCACCCAAGGGAGTGAAAGCCTTCTTCTTTTGCAGCCTATCATTCTTAAATGCAGGGTTAGGTCGAAAACCGGTTCCAGCGGGATTTCTGTTGGTTCTTGGGGGTAGGTAGGTGTTTTGAGCTGAGTAAATATTTTGTGGGGTGGGTGCGCGCCATTGTGCATGGGTAGGAGGTTGGGGGTGTGTTTGGGCATGGTGGACAGAGAAATTGGGGACAGAAGGTGGGTAATAGTGCTGTGGTGGGCCGTATGGGGAGTGTGGGTAGGTTTGGGGGTGAGGGCGAGGTTGGTGATAATATGGTGATGGACCTCTGGACCAGGCTCTCGATTCCACTACTGCAACCTCTTCTTTCTTCTTCTTTCCCAATACTCCTCCAGTGTCGCTCTGAATAGCCTGAGTAGTTGCTTTGATTGCCGAATAGCTCATAAACTTGTTAGACTTGAGACCCTCTTCCACCATACTTCCCATTTTCACGACCTCGTTGAAAGTTTTTCCCACTGCTGACACCAGATGCCCATAATAGGTCGGCTCCAAAGCCTGTAGGAAATAATCAACCATCTCGTTCTCTTTCATTGGAGGATCGACTCTTGCTGCCTGCTCCCTCCACCGAAAACCGTACTCTCTGAAACTTTCTATGGGCTTCTTCTCAATTTTAGTTAGCGACAGACGGTCCGGGACAATTTCGAGATTGTACTGAAAATGACATGCAAATGCTTGGGCCAGATCGTCCCAGGTGCACCATCGAGCATGATCCTGTCGTGTGTACCACTCCAAGGCTGCTCCACTTAGACTTTGACTAAAGTAAGCCATCAATAACTCGTCCCTTCCTCCAGCTTCTCTCATCTTGCTGCAGAACCCCCTTAAGTGGGCCACCGGATCACCATGGCCATCATATAGGTCAAACATGGGTAGCTTGAATCCTGCCGGCAACTGGACATCAGGAAACAGGCACAGGTCCTTGTAGGCTACACTCACTTGTCCTCCGAGTCCTTGCATATTTCGGAATGACTGTTCTAGGCTCTTGACCTTCCGGATCATCTCTTCTTACTCAGGGCTTCTGGGAGGCTTTTCTTCCTCAGCTGAGAGATCAAGGCGGGGAATGTAAGGGCATGGCTCGGGCGGTTTGAAAGTGGCTCCGCATGGGTAATACTGGTTGTCATGGGTTTGGAACAAAGGTTCGCCAGAAGACCTGTGTAGTGTGGCAGGTGGGGGAGCCACGAACACAGGAGTGATTGGTGGTGGAGGGCATGGGATTTGTTTGGGTGGTGGAGGTGGTGGTGTTTGAGAGGTGGTTCCGTAATACTGCTGGTAAGTAGGGAAAGCCGGTGATGAGTTCATTGTGAGAGGGTCTTAAGGCTGAGCTAGTGGTGGGAGGTAGGTGGGGTTAGCAGGATAGGCTGGTGGTGGATGTCCCTTCGACCAGGCCTGGTACATCTCGGCCATTTGTTGCTTCAGTTTATACATCTCCTCCTTCATTGCATTAACGTCCACCATTTCCTCCTCCCTAGATGGATCGATAATGCTTGCTTCCAATTCCTGGTTGACCATGTTTGACTTATCCTTAGAGCGGGTGTTGTAGGGATGGGTTGCCAGAATGCCAGTCAGCTTAACCACTTGCCTGGACTCATCAACAACAATTTTGTTAGCGGTTAGGGCATTAACAGATAGATAACCGCACATTGAGGAGTGAATGCACCTAAGCAGTTAACCATTTCTACTATGCCTTTGCTTGGTTGCATGCGTCATCCCGGCTTTCCATTTCCTTTACTTGCCAATTGCAAACTTTCTCTTCTCCTTTCTCTTTCTTCTCTTTTTTTCTTTTCTTTCTTTTCACTCTTACCTTGGTTTTCCTTGTTCTTAACCGCTCCTTTCCTTAAAATTATTTTTCCACTCTTCTCTTTCCTTTTCTCTTGCACTCTTTTCATTTCTCTTATTTGCTTTTGTTTGTCTTCCTTTTTTTTCCTTTTGTTTTTCTTTCCCTCGTTTGTTCGTCTTTCCTTTCTTGTTTTTCCTTTTCATTATGGTCGAATCCTATGGAGATTGCCTACGTATCACGACCCCGCGTGAATCAGACCAAGCATAGTTCTTGCAAATAAATGCGAAAAATAAATGCAAGAAATAAAGAAACAATTTTTCGGGAATTTTCAAATCTTCATTAATAACAACTGCGATTACAAAGCTACCAGACTATTTGTTGATCTTTTTCTCAAAAAGGAAGGTGCAAAAACCAGACTCAAAAGCAGAAATACAGACTCGATTATCTAAGAATACATCAAAGCTTCAAATTCTGGGGCCCGCGGGGCATCTCTCGGCATCGTCGCGCGCCTGCGTGCGAGACCCTTTTGCAACTGATCCAGATCATTCATGACCTGGCGAACGAATATCATCACGGAAGCAAAGAACGTGGTACGACCCATCCGCTCACCGGCCTGGCACTTCATGACAATATAGTTGGCAATGTTTCTGATTCTTTCCCTGATTTGGCCCTTTTCTTGGAGTAGCCGACTTATCTGTTGGGTATGAGCCGCTAGAACCTGAGAATCATGGAGGTGAAGGTCCTGTAACGATTTTATTTCCTTTTCCATCTCAGCGATTAACCCATAACACTGTTCTCTCTCGGCCCGAAATTCTTTGTCCCGCCGAGCTGCCTTTTCTTCAAGAGTATTCATTTTTCTTTTCATGTTAGCGATGGTTCCCTCATAGTTCTTCTTCATTTGTTGTACAAACTGGGCCCTTTCCTCGGTCTTTTTTGCCCATTGTGCCCGAAGTTTTGCCCGTTCCCCTCGGATTTTTCCAATTCCTCCTGACAGTCCAGAACTTGTTTCTTCAAACCTTTTATCAATCTCTCGTCGGATAGACTTCTTTCCCGATTCCTGGCATCTATTTTCATTTGTTGAATTTGGGCTTTGAGAGCTTCATTCTCCTGGGCCAATTTCTTCTTATCACCTTCATCAGCTGCGGCTTGCAAGGTGTTTTCAAACCGGAGCTCCTGAACCTGTTTTTCCAAGGCTCCTATTCGGGCCCTGTACTCTTTTTCTTTGGCTAACCAATCCCACTGCACTTGGGCCTCGTTAGTGAATTGTTGTACATGTGGCCTTTTAGCGGGTCTCTCAGGGATTTGAAATCTCTTACCAAACCATACCAAGTATTTGGGATCTACCTCACCTCTGGCTCGATCCTGTACTATAGTCTTGGGTTCGAGGTACCTGTACTCATTCCAAACCTTTCGAATTCTGCCTTCGGGGAATGCAGCTTTCGGGCCTAACTCGATGACTTGCTCGCTCAGGTCTTCATCGTTGTGCACTGTTTGGAATCTTCCAAATTGTCGCAAAACTCAGTAAGGAGCATAAGACTGTATGCTTCGAATACCCATCAAAAGAATATAAGGGACCTCTGCTGATGTGTATACAGCTTCAGTAGCAGGAAGCCATCCATAAGCCCATTCAACTTTATCTGCGGTCAAGGACCTTAAGCATGACGACCAGGCCTCAGTACCCTCAGGGAATTCAATACCTGTCACCCGGGTCTCGAATTCTGCAATACAACTCACTCCAGTTAAACCGTAGTTCATATAGCCCGTGCGGTGACAGAGGTGTTCCTGTATCCACAATTGTAAGAGCAAATTGCAACCTTGAAAGAATTTCTCCCCTTCCCGACATTTGGTCAAAGCTCGGTACATTTCTGCTACAATCAGGGGAACCACCGTGCTAGTAGGTTTTTTCATGGCAACATCTAGCATCCCTACCAAGCCAAGGTCTATGTGACCGTCCTTTCTTGGAGAAATTACCACTCCCAAAAAGGCCACCATGAAGGCTAATCCCCGTCGGGCTTCCCATTTGTCTTTATTTCCAGCATGTGTCAGTCCTGTGTTGGGTTCCTCGAAACCTTTGGGGTTACCATACCGGTGATATAAGAAATGCAATGTACAACAC
>NW_017693383.1:0-4732 GCF_001879085.1 Nicotiana attenuata | reverse complement strand
ACATGAACCAGGTCCATCCCAGTGGTCCATCCCTCAGGTTCATAAAACGGGCAGATTCGAGCATGTGGGATGCACGTGAAGGAGATAAGCTTAACTTGGTGTATTTAATATCTCCTGATCGAAAAGGTTGCATAATTGATAAGGAGAAGGACTCCTTAATCAATGAGAACACTATCCAAGATAGAGAAGGGGTTAGAAGTTGAAATCAACTAGAACTCTTCCACCAAGGAAGAGTTGCATCAGAACTCTAGTTATTTCTTCATCTACTAACTCTACAAATTGCAGGATGTTCTCTCATTACAGGTGTTGCACAAAAACACAGAAGTTAAACGTGAATTGCGAGCAAAATAGCAAGGCTTTTTGCAAGCAGTTCGTGTGTGATTCAAGTGTGCAAACCTGAAGCTACATGAACCAGATTGAAGAACAAGCTCCATAAAGAGTTTTATGTGTATTTCTTTATTTCTAGTTCAATAGTAGTAGGTGTTTTCATATTGTACTTTTCAGCTTTATCTAGAAGCAATTGTAATATGTACTTTGAGTATTCAAGTTAGAGTTAACTTGAAGTTGTCACAACAGTTAGAGGCTGGTTGATACGACGGGATTAGAGGTAATCCTTAGGTTTACAAAGAGTTTTATAAATGCTGTTTTGGCTCAGTGATTTAGTGAAGTGTTGGGAAAAATCCTACTGAGTAGTAGGTCGTAGTTTTTTCACCTTTTGAGCCAGGTGTTTTCCACGTAAAAATACTTGTGTTCTTTACTTTCTACATTTATTATTCCGTAACAGTAGCAAAAGGAGCGTATAGAAGAACCAGGTCCTTCCACAATCAGTTTAAGCGAAAAATTGGTCACCACACAAATCAACCCCCCCCCCCTTGTATGGTATTGAAGTCTAAAACATTAATTGGTATCAGAGCAGGTTATCCTTGAAGAGGCTAACACCTTAGGAACAGATCAAGATGAGCGCACCACCTGGAAACTGGGAAGGGCAATCCACTGCTAGGCCTCCACCCTTTAATGGTCAGTACTATTCTTGGTGGAAGAACAGGATGAGAGATCATATCATAGGAAAAGATTATGTACTCTGGGACATAGTCACTGATGGTCCCCTGGCAACTACAAAGAAGAATGCTGAAGGAGCGGATGTGCCAAAGACAAGAGCTGACTGCACTGCTGAAGACTTGAAGAAATGGGAGAAGAATGCCAATGCCAAGAAATGGCTTGTGTGTGGACTGGGTCCAGATGAGTACAGCAGGATTCAAAGTTGTACCACTGCCAAGGAAATATGGGACACTTTACAAGTGGCTCATGAAGGAACTCCTCAAGTAAAGAGATCAAGAGGAACACTTCTGTATTCTCAATATGAGAATTTCACCATGAAGGAAGGGGAAACCATCCAAGAGATGTATACAAGGTTCACCACACTGACAAATGAACTTAAGTCTCTTGGAAGGGTTATTCTTGAAGAAGACAAGGTTGAGAAAATTCTAACAAGGGTTTTGCCTGTTACTTGGGAAAGCAAAATCACTGCTATTCAAGAATCAAAGAATATTGTCACTCTTAAGTTGGATGAGCTAATTGGAAATCTCACTGCCTATGAACTTAGAAGGCAATCCATGAAGATGGATGCACCCAAGAAGGAAAGGAGCCTGGCATTCAGAATTACTGAAGGTGCTGATCTAGAGGAGGATGAAATGACCATGATCACAAAGGACTTCAAGAAGTACCTAATGAGAGGAAAGGGCCCTTCAAGAAGTGGAAGCTACATCAAACCAAGGGTTCCTGAAAAACAAACCAATGAGGGTTGTTACAAGTGTGAGAAGACTGATCACCACATAAAAAACTGCCCTCAATGGGAAATTGAATGGAAGAAGGAAAGAGCTGAACGAAGGAACAGGAAGAAGGAACAGGTTCAACCCAAGAAGAACAAAGGATCAACAAAGGCTATGGTTGCTGCCTGGGGAGAAAGCTCAGATGAGGACTCAGAGGGTGAAGATGGAGATGAACAAGCACTAAAGGTAATTGGAGAATCCGATGAGGAATCTGAGGTAAGTATAATTCATCTCAAAGACAAGATTAAATTTTTGTCTAAAGAAAGACTATCTGAGTTACTTCTGGATTTCATTGATGAATCTAGGATCTAAATAATGAAAAGGAACAACCGTCTAAGGAGTGTGTGATTTTGAAAGCTAAGTGCAAAAATCTGAAACTTAGGGCTAGTGAAAGTGAAAGTAAAAATTAGGGGTGAGCATAATACCGACCAAACCGAAAAAACCGGCCGAACCGTAAATTTCGGTTTTTCGGTTTCTGTTTAATCGGTTTTTCGGTCGGTGCACCGTTTTAAAATTATTAATTTTCGGTTTTTCGGTGCGGTTTTCGGTTTTTGTATTTCGGTTTTCGGTTAAACCGAAAAACCGAAATTTAGGTTATTGAGCTGCGTCTGATCATCTTCCTCGCTGACGGAGAGGCGATAGCCTGCACATGGCATTAGAAATCGAATGCTTAATAGTCAGCTGTTAATGATAATGTGTTTATTATTAGAGTAATAAAATTAGACGTTAGAAAATTCGACTGCTTGTTTGGTCCATATTGATCCCAATTGGATGTTGTTATCACTAACAAACAAAAATGTCACTCCTGCTTTGGCTTTTCCTTGCAGAGCAAAGTTGTCATCAACAACAATGTTGACGGTTTCAAGTATATTCAGATTTTGACATACATGCAACATAATTGAACTGATAATGCTCAAAATATAGCCTATGTTTTCTGCCTAAGTCAAATTATGCTCGCGTAATGTGAAGGAGATGTAAAGTGTAAACCTCCAGAACTCTTTCCAGCTTTCCGACATTTTTTCAGCTTGCATCACAGAGACCAGTAGCTGGATCACAAAATCCATCTACTCTTAATTACAAGGTGGTTGTTGACTTGTTGTATACCAATTTGATATCAAAACAGATTGTTTTTTTCTGAAGGGTGTCAAATTGTCTCCTAGTAAATCAGGGAACAAGCAGGGGAAGTCAATGTCATTGATGTACATAATTATATAAGGACAGACTTCGCTGTTCCTACAAGTCTACAACCGTTTGAAACCGAAAATAACCGAACCGAACTTTGAAAAAACCGCATCGAAACGTAAATACTTTAGTTTGATTTGGTTACTAATATTACAAAACCGAAAACCGATAAATCGAACCGTATTTTATAATAACCGACCGAACCGACCGATGCCCACCCCTAGTAAAAATACTGAGTTAAAGAACCAGGTTCATGAACTTGACACCATTATCCTAGAGCTTAGATCTAAAAATCTAAAATTGAAATTAGGAACTGGTAAAAAGAAAGCCGATCACATACAACTCACTTTAGAAGAAAGTGTAGGAAAAATGAAAGATGAGTCGTACAAAAGAGATGAGCAGATAAGAGTCCTTAAGGAGGATCTAAACAAGGTTAAGCACGAGCTAAACATAACCTGTAAATAGAATAGGTCCTCCGATGCACTTTCATGGCTACATGAACACCATAGTAGCAATAAGAGAGGACTTGGCTACGGGACCCCTGCACCTAAGTGGGATCCCAAAAGCAAGTACCTCACACTCCTTGAGAACATAATTTGCACACACTGTGGTAAAACTGGTCACTATAAATCTGAATGTATTGCAAAAGAAAAGGCTAGTCAAAAGAATAAAGAATTTGTTCAAGGGAAAAATAGGTTGCCATGTTGGGCTAAAGAATCTGATTCACCCTTTTGCCTATAGAAATGGACCCAAACTAGTTTGGGTTCCTAAGACTAACCCCTGATTTCCTTTTGTGGGTCCAAGTGAAGGGGAGCAACCAAATATGGTACATGAATAGTGGCTGCTCAAAGCATATGACAGGAATCAAGAACCAGTTCCTTTCACTTGAGGACCTCAAAGAAGGTAATGTCTCCTTTGGAAATGGGAAGAAAGGTGAGATCATTGGGGTTGGAAAGGTAGGTAAGACCGATTCTCACTCTATTGAGAATTTCTACTTGATAGGTGGCCTAAAATACAACCTAATAAGACAATCACAATTGTGTAATAACGGTAACTTGGTAGCATTCACCTCTACCAAATGTTTTGCGATTAATCTTACCACTAACAAGATTGTTTTGCAGGAAAAAAGAGTAAATAATACATACATTGTAGATTTGTCCACACTTTCAGAAAATGAACTCACTTGCTTAAGTGTGTTGGACAATGATCCCCTCCTTTGGCACAATAGACTTGGACATGCAAGTCTGAGTTAACTCAAGAAATTAGTCTCCAAGGATCTGGTGATAGGGCTGCCTAACATCAAGTTCAAGTAAGACAAAGTTTGTGAGGCTTGTGCAAGGGGGAAGCAGGTAAGATCCTCTTTTAATTCAAGAAAGTGGTAAGCACCACCAGAACGATGGAACTGGTCCATATGGATCTTTGTGGTCCAATGAGAACATTAAGCGGAGGTGGTAAAATATATGTGATGGTGCTTGTTGATGATTACTCTAGGTTTACTTGGACATTATTTTTAACATCTAAAGATGAAGAATTTGACATGTTTACTTCTTTTGTTAGAAAAACTCGGAAACAACTAGGCAATCAACTTGCATCAATTAGGTCTGATCATGGAACTGAATTTGAAAATGCTAAGTTTGCTGAATTTTTGCATGCTACATCATAAAATGTTAGCATGACTAGACCTCTTACATTTAGTTGAAAACATGTATAGGTCATATGAA
>NW_017693382.1:0-4733 GCF_001879085.1 Nicotiana attenuata | reverse complement strand
TAATTTAAAAATACTGAAAATAATTTTATAATTATAAAATGCTATTAATCGTAAAATAGGCTATAATTGCAATTACATGTAATTTAGCTTTAAAAATACCAAGTAAATTTATAAAAATGTACAAAAATCACCTTAATTATATTTTGGTGTAAATATGAGAATGAAATAAGTTATTCACCATAAGTGATAATTTTGGAAATAATTATTGGATTTTGTGGTATTAAAATCGGCAGAAAATTTGTTTAGAAAAATCATTAAAAATACCAAAACTCTTGGGTGTGCTTATATATGCACATACATGCTATTTTGGAAGTATTTTGGTTACAAAAAATACCTAGGGAAAAATTGGGTATCAACAGATGGTAGTTTACCTAAACCTCCAGATAATTCAATAGAGTCTAATCAATGCGATAGGTGTAATAACATGGTTAACAAGTTCTTTATCCCCTGACATTGCGGATAGTGTCCAGTACTCTGAAACAGCTGAAGAAATATGGAGACAGTTAAATAAAAGATATGGAACAGTAGGTGGAACTAAAGCCTTTGAAATTAAGAAAGAACTTGCCTCTACCTGTCAAGGCTCCCTAGATATTGCATCTTATTTTAACAAGTTAAAGAAATCGTGGGATGAATTGAGGGTTGTTCGTAGAAACCATGGATATCACTGCACTTGTGGTGCAAAAGAAGGTATTCTCAAAGAGGAGGAAGAGGATAGACTTCATCAGTTTCTCATGGGACTTAATGAAGTCTATGTTGGTGTCAGGAGCAACTTGCTCATGATGTAACCACCTCCAACACTAGACAGTGCATATAATATTCTTCTTCAAGATGAAAGGCAAAGGCAGATCAACTCCAATTCTCAGTTTGGCCCTGATTCAGCTGCCTTCCCTGCCAAAATCAACTTCAATAATCATTCTAGTCCCAACACAAATTATAAGTCTCCTAGTTCCAACACTCAGAGACAATATATTCAAAGAGTGAATTTTGATCAATCCAAAGGGAATCTATTCTGAAAATATTGTAAGAAGAGTGGACACTTAATTGATAAGTGCTTCAAGCTTCATGGTTTTCTTCCTGATTTCAAATTCAACAAAGGAAAGAAAATTACAGCAAATGCAACTATTGGAGCAGAGCTTTCTTCTGACTCTTCTTCTCCTTCTGTTGCTGGGACTACTAGCAATGATACACAAGGTTCATTGGTACCTGGTTTAACCATGCAGCAATATTCTCAGCTAATGGCCATTTTACAACATTCTCGCCAGCCTGATTCTGCTCCTCAGTCTGACTTCATGGCTTCTGCCAACTTTGCTGGTAAAGTGCTCATTCCAAAAGTAGTGACTTGTTCTCTAGCTTGCATGTTGAGTCAGCCTTCACCTCATAAGTGGATTATTTATTCAGGAGCATCTGACCACATGACTTATAACAAAGATCTTTTAACCAACATTACACCTTTGCCTATTCCTTACCTTGTCACACTTCCTAATGGATATAAAGTTAAAGTTACTTGCACTGGGTCTTTTTCTTTATATACTTCCATCATTCTTCCAGATGTTCTCTACATTCCTTCTTTCAACATAATCCGATTTCTGTGCACAAACTTGTTTTGGTATTGAGATGCACAGCACAGTTTAGTTCTGACTCTTGCTTGCTACAGGGCCCTTCTCTGAAGATGCCTCTGGAGCTTGGTAAACTAGAGGATGGGCTTTACAAGTTTGTCTGCACTACTGCATTCTCTTCTTCAGCTCAAAATGCTTCTACTATGACTTTTGCCTATAGTTTTCCATCTTTACCTTCTACTATTGATGTTCCTAGCTCTAATTCATTGTGTAACTCTAGTTCTTTTCAAAATTCTTTATCTTCATCTGTGTCATCCTGTAATGAAGCTACACTGAGTAAAATGGATATTGTTTGGCATCAAAGACTTGCACATGTTCCTTTTGTTAGAATGAAGGGCATTTTTGCTATATCGTCCTCTTTATCTTCCAAGCAACAATTTCCTTGTGAAATATGTCCTATGGCTAGACAAACCAGACTCCCTTTCCCTGATAGCTCCATTCATAGTACTCATCCCTTCCAACATATACATGTGAATTCTTGGGGACCCTACCACACTCCTACTTATTCTGGTTCCAGATATTTTCTAACCATTGTTGATGATTTTTCTAGATCCACTTGGACTCATTTAATGGGTTCCAAAAGTAATGCATTTTCCTTGATTAAAGCTTTTGTGGCCATGGTCAAAACTCAATTTCACATTACTATCCAAACAATCAGGAGTGACAATGCCTTAGAACTTGGGGGTAGCTATTCTGCCATTTCTTACTTCTCTGATAATGGCATTATCCATCAAACTACTTGTCCTCATACACCACAACAAAATGGTGTAGTTGAGAGAAAGCATAGAACTTTACTTGAGGCTTATAGAGCTTTGCTTTTTCAATCCAAGGTTCCTATTAGATTTTGGAGGGATTGTTTACTCACAGCAACTTATATCATCAACAGACTTCCATCTAGGATCCTTCACAATAAATCACCTTTTGAAGTCCCTACAATCAAACCCCTTCTTATTCTCACTTGAAGACATTTGGATGTCTGGCCTATGCTACTGTACCAATTCCTCATAGGGATAAACTGAAAACAAGAGTGATGCCTTGTGTCTTTCTTGGTTATCCCTTTGCCAAGAAAGGTTACAGACTTTATAACCTAAAAACCAAGCAATTCCTTGTGTCCAGGGATGTTGTATTTCATGAAGATGTCTTTCCCTTCTCTTCTTCCTCCCATGTTCCACAAACTCCTGTCACTTTTCCCCCTCCTTCTCCTTCCTCTCATATTTCAGATTCTTTACCTCTTACTTCTCCCACTCCTGATCTTATTCATCCCAATCCTGACCCTGCTTCTCCTGTGCCTTCTTCCCCTTCTATTCCTATTTTTGCACCATCTTCTCTTTCTCCTGCTCTTATTACTTCTCCTTTTTCTGATCCAACCTCTCCATGTGTTATTTCTTCCCCTGTTCCTATTACAACAGCTCCTCCTCCTACTGCTGGTCCACTCAGAAGGTCTGACAGACCTTATACCCTTCCATCCCACTTGACTGATTATGTCTGCCAATTGCCTCCCTCATTCTCTTGCACCAGTACTTTGACTCCTCATGCTATGTTTGAACCCACTACTTATTCCCAAGTTGCACCTATTCCAGCTTGGCAAGATGCTATGAGGAAAGAGTTTGAGGCCCTCGAGGCCAATCACACTTGGGATATTGTAGCTTTGCCTAGTGGAAAGAAACCTATTGGCTGTAAATGGGCCTATAAGATTAAGTATAAAGTTGATGGTACTATTGAGAGGTATAAAGCTAGGCTTGTTATAAGGGGTGACACCCAAGTTGAGGGAGTGGATTTCAATGAAACTTTCTCCCCTGTTGTAAAGATGTCCACTGTTAAATGTCTCATTGATGTTGCAGTTAAGAGAGGTTGGTCTTTGTACCAATTAGATGTTAATAATGCTTTCTTGCATGGTGATTTGGATGAGGAGGTCTATATGAAGCTTCCTCCTGGTCTTTCTGTCACTACTGCCTCCTCCTCTTCTTCTCCTCCCTTAGTCTGTCGTTTACAAAAGTCCCTTTATGTCTTGAGACAAGCTTCTAGACAGTGGTATGCCAAGCTTTCTCAAGCCCTCTACTCTAGAGGTTATGCTCATTCTCTTAATGATTACTCCTTATTCATCAAAGGCTCTTCTGGTAATATGGTTATCATTGATGTCTATGTTGATGATATAATATTAACTGGGATGATCTTGCTGAAATTGCTGCTTTGAAGTCATTTTTGGATGCCCAGTTCAAAATCAAAGATCTGGGTACTCTTCATTATTTTTTGGGGATTGAGGTTTCTGTTTTGCCTAATGGTGTGCTTCTCAATTAGAAGAAATTTATCTCTGATATTTTGAAGGAGTTTGATTGCCTGGAGGTTGCCTCTGTTGTTTGTCCTCTTGACTTGAACTCCAAACTGAAAGCTGGTGACCTCTTGACTCAACCTGAAAGGTATAGGAGCTTGGTTGGGAAGTTGTTATTCCTCACTCACACTAGGCCTGACATTTGTTTTAGGGTGCAACACCTTAGTCAATTTCTTCAGTCTCCACGAGTCCCTCACATGGCTGCTGCTCTACACATGCTGAGGTACCTCAAGGGAATCTTTGATCTTGGCCTCTATTACTCTAACTCTTCTGATTTCACTGTCTCAGCTTATTCAGACAGTGATTGGGCAGCCTGCCCGGACACCAGAAGGTCTGTTACTGGTTTTTGTGTCTTTTTGGGTGATAGCTTAATCTCTTGGAAGTCTAAAAAGCAGCCTGTGGTGTCTTTATCTTCCGCTGAGGCTGAATATAAAGTATGGGTGTTAACCGGGTGGGTCGGGCCGGTTCGGGCCAGTATTATTTGGACCCGTACGGGTTTGGTTCCGGGCCGGTTCCGGGCTTGCTCTTAACGGGTTCGGGTTAATCCGGATAAAAAATGAACCGTACGGGTTACGGGTTGAGGGGGCCGAGCCGGGTCGGGTTAGTGTTTTTTTAATTTTTTTTTAATATTTTGTATAACTACTGTAAGTTATATTAGTACTTTGTAGTAATATAAAGAATACAAGAAAGATGGGAAAAAAATGCACTTATAAATTGCAAGTGCTACATTTATTTCAAAATTACAAAATTAAAGTTTGCATTTAAAAAGTAAATTAACAAAAAATAGT
>NW_017693381.1:0-4734 GCF_001879085.1 Nicotiana attenuata | reverse complement strand
AGGAAAGATTGCTGAAAGACTTGGTAGAACCAGGAATGGTTCGTTTGGTTGATGCCCTAGCTGTTCAGGGCTGGAAGGACATGGTCCTTCAGATGGATGGAAGGCTAGCTAGGAATGAAATCATTGAATTCATGGCCAATGCAGAAGTCAAAGATGGTACGGTTACCAGCCAAGTAAAAGGAGTTCAAGTGACTTTTGATGCAGAAAAGCTGGGAGAGATTCTTGACATCCCTACTGAGGGATATGATGACACACTAGGCAAAGATGGCCAAGTCTGGACCCTTCCTCCTACCCTTGAAATCACTAGGAGATTCTGTGATGTTAAAGAAGTGAATAAGGCCAAGTTTGTACACAAAAGTGAAATGAATCCACAGCACAAAGTCATCTTTGAGTTTGTCAATAAGTGCCTACTGCCCAAGCAGGAAAGAAGGCATATTGCTAACTATATGGACTTAGTTCTGATGGAGTGCCTTGAAAGTGGAAGGCAAATTAACTGGCCTGCATTCATCATCAAGTTACTGGACAGGGTTATCAATGGCTCCAAGGCCCCATGCCACCCCCTATGGATTTATTCTGACTACTGTTCTGGATCGGTGCAAGGTGACTCTGAAGAAGTGAGCAACGGCCACATACAAGGACTACTTTAGCATTAATACTCTGATTGCTTGTGACTATCTAGTCAATGCCATTCCAAATGAACCTGGTTCATCTAAGAAGATACCCATCAACAGTAAAGTCAGGGCTCTAGTTCAGGAAAGTGACGCCAAGAATGCTGAGATAGCTAGGCTGAAGGCTCGCTTAGCAGAGGTTGAATCTGAGAGGGATGCTCTCAGAACTGAGCTTACCAAGGAAAAGGAGAAGAATGATGGGATTCTTCACAATATGCTGAATCTTCTCCAAGCCCAAAACCAATGCTCTATCTCCCCCAAGCCTTAGGAATTCTAGCCTTTATCTCCTGAACCTGTCCAGTACCACCAGTGACCCAGATTAGGGATTTCTTTTTCTTTTTGCTCATGTTTTGAATATTTTTTCTTTTTGTTTGTGGATTGTGGTAGCGACATATCTTCTATCAATGATATCTACTGTTTTTGCTCTTGTTGACTGTTAATATTTCCTTGATAGTTTAAATATGTTTGCCTGATTACTGATGATTGATCCATGATTGCACTTGTAGTTGCCCCAGTGGCCATGAGTACTTATTAAATTCTGGGAATCACACTTTGTTTATGCAACTTTTTGATGATGCCAAAAGGGGGAAGAGATATTATGCTTTACATATTCTGAATAAGTGATGTTTATAACCTAATTAACCTGGTCCTTGATGAAGAGTGAATTTTTCTAAACTTTGTATTGATGAATAAGCTGAGTTTTGACATGGCCGAAGTGAGTGAAAAGCACAGAGTTTGTCATCATCAAAAAGGGGGAATTTGTTGGCCCAAGTAAATGTGAAGTTTTGAAGACTCACAAAAGAACTCAAACATGGACCAGGTCCATCTTGTGCAACACAGTTCTGCTCAATCCAAACATGTGAGATGCACGTGAAGGAGATACGTCTAACTTATCAGAAGTAATATCTCCTGATCATGATCGAAAAGGTTGCATATTGGATAAGGAGAAAGACTCCTTACACAAAGAGAACACGATTTAGGAAAAGGATAGACTTAGAGTATGAGATCAACTAGAACTCTTCCACCATGGAAGAGTAGCGTATGTATCCTAGTCAAGCTCTAATTGCTAACTCCTTAAATATTAGTGTTGTTCTCTTTTGCAGGTAATGCACATAAGAAGAAGTTAAAACGTGAATTGAGAGCAAAATAGCAAGACAATTTTGCAAGCAATTTATGTGTGATTCAAGCGTGCAATCCTGAAGCTACTTGAACCAGATAGAAGAACCAGTTCCAAGTGTCTATCTTTTATTCTAGTTCAATTGTAGTAGGTGATTTTACATTGTACCTTTCAGCTTTTATAGAAGCAATTGTATTAGGTACTTAGAGCTTTCAAGTTATAGTTAACTTGAAGTTGTCGCAACAGTTGAGGTTGTGTGCCACAACGGGATTAGAGTTAATCCTAGGTTTACAATATAGTTTTTGTAAATGCAGTTTTTGGCTCAGTGATTTTAGTGGACAGTTTGGGAAAATCCTAATGGAAAGTAAGTCGTGGTTTTTTTCACCTTTTGAGCCAGGTGTTTCCACGTAAAATCTTTGTGTTCTTTATTTTCTTTACTTATTATTCCGCAACAGTTGTAGTTGGAACACATAGAAGAACCAGGTCCTTCTATAATCAAGTTAAGTGAAAATTGGGTACCACACATCACCCTCCCCCCCTCTTGTGTGGTATTGAAGTATAAAACATCAAATATTCCCTTGCTAACAAATCCCATATTCAAGTTTGTTGGTATTGTAAGATAATAACGAGGGGTGAGAACAACGAGTTGTGTACCTTATTGACGCAACGGAAATTGTTGAACTCACCACCAAAAGAATTTCCCAAATCGTATTCTGAATCTCCAGGAAATAGAGTTTTTGTTCACAAACTAGATGCTTAAAGTTTACTGTATTCTTACTTTTTTTTTTTTGCTAAGGGAGAATCTCTGTACTGAAGAGAAATATATAGAGAAGAGGAGATGGGGAGAACTACCGATAACCTTCTGTTTCTACGTTGCCACTTCTTTTTAATGTGTGACATTTCTCCTATCCTTATGGGAGTTAATTAACTTCCCTAATAATATTAACTTCCACCAGCCTTATCTCTTATAAGTGGGTCGGGTTAGTCCATATGGGCGACCCGTAACTTAAATCGAATATCCTACATCTCCCACTTCGCACATGGTGGACTAGATCCAAGCTAGTACCATGGCAATAACACACGTAATTCATACTAGCAAATAGTTTATGCGACCTGCGAGCATTAAGAGCTATAATATTCTTAAACCCTTTAAGGTTTCTTAACAGCTCCATGTAGAAATCCAATCACATGCGAAAAGGATTCATTACTAACATGAGGAGACATTACCCGCTACTCCAGTAGCTATTTATCCGATCCTTCACCCTCAAAAAATGTGAACTCAAGTTTATATTTAACTTTGTATTCATAATTACATTGATACCCTCATGGTAAGTGTAATGGTAGACCTATGAATACAAGTTAAATTACTAAAATTTTAGTTGCCTTCCCTGTCTACTCGATTCTTTCCATTCCAAATCAACTGCTTTCCTAGACATGCAATGCATTTCTGAATCACTCATGGCTATTAGTGGCATGCTAAAGTAACAACACTAATAGGCACTTCAAGAGACAATAAAAGGTCAAAGTGTATTTCAATAAAAGTTACTCTAACTTCTTTGGGATCTCACACAATGAAGAAGCAGGGATTCATTCTTCCATTATACCATTTGTCAATAGCACACGTGGTATGAAACAAATGTTACGGTGTTCTCACCTTATATTGGCGCGTGTGTCTTATTCTTTTAATCATTCAACATCGTATAGACCAAACCTTATATTGGCGCGTGTGTCTTATTCTTTTAATCATTCAACATCGTACAGATCTTGGCCTAGACACCTCCAAATGTCTAACCCGAGTTTCTCACTTCAATAAACCTCAAACCATCTTCTTAGAGAAACTTGCATCTGGCTTACAAAACAAGTCATAATCGAATAGTGAAATTCATAAGTCTGATTAGTTGTCAAGACCGACCTTTACAAGTAAATATGATCTCCCATTATCCAAGGTTTTATAAGGTCTCATCTCTTCACGATTCTTAACGTATGAGGCGATTGCTCGTGTGAGAGAGCCAATCTCACGACTTGTTCGACACACTTTATCAACAAAACATTCATCACATGCATATGAGATATAAGCATAAATTCAAAAGTCAAATATTGATGAGCATATTAAAATAATCAAGTCATTTCACAATACATAAATATATATTAATATCCTTCGCAAACCTAGAGCCATTACATGTTTCTCAAACAGGTCTCTAGATATCGCCTTTGTAAAAGGATCAGCCATCATGCTTCGCGTAGGAATGTACTGTAAATTTATCTATCCACTTGCTACCATGTCTCTCACAAAGTTATACTTGATGTCAATGTGTTTGGTCTTGCTATGAGGATCTTTTGTATATTGATATTAGCTTAAAGTATATATATTTATATGTATATCGCCTCATGTTTTACCTTTATTTTGTGGATTTAGGATATAAAATGTGTTTATTTATATTAATTTGATGTGTTTTTATGTGTAGGAATCATCCGAGAGCAATTGGGGGCGAAATGTGCGAAATTAGAGC
Organism: Nicotiana attenuata; assembly: GCF_001879085.1. NCBI lineage: Eukaryota > Viridiplantae > Streptophyta > Magnoliopsida > Solanales > Solanaceae > Nicotiana > Nicotiana attenuata. Next base: position 439 of record NW_017693381.1, on the reverse strand, counting down.
CAAAACGAACGTAAACAGGAAAATTGGAATTTGTAGCGCCTAGCCCTACTTGTGGCGCAAGAAACAGGAACTCCAAATTGGCAGCGCATGGAGGGTGCCCGGCGCTAGGCATGGCGCTAGTGGCGTGAAACTTGTCCAATTTCGCCCGGGACAAGGTTATTTCGGCCCAAGGCCCCTCTAACTCGTATAAAAGGAGTTCTAAACCTATTTTGGGAGATATCTAACATATTTTGAAGGGGATCTAACATACTTTGAAGGAGAATTCATGTGGAGGAACACACACCACGCTTGGAGGAGGCTTCTAACTATTTTTTCTTCTCTTCTCTTCCTTTAATCTCATAGTTTATTTGTTCTAGAGTTGTTGGGTGCTACATGAACGTTGTAGTTGAAGCTTGAATTGTTCTTACTATTTTATCATATTGGTTTATTTATTTAATCT
>NW_017693380.1:0-4734 GCF_001879085.1 Nicotiana attenuata | reverse complement strand
ATTGCTGAAATTTGAAATGTATTCCCTTGTTCTCCAGGTGGGCGCCTGATTGCTGAAACTTGAAATGTATTCCCTTGTTCTCCAGGTGGGCGCCTGACTGCTAAAACTTGAAAGTATTCCCTTGTTCTCCAGGTGGGCGCCTGATTGCTGAAATTTGAAAAGTATTCCCTTGTTCTCCAGGTGGGCGCCTGATTGCTAAATCTTGAAATGTATTCCCTTGTTCTTCAGGTGGGCGCCTGATTGCTGAAATTTGAAATGTATTCCCTTGTTCTTCAGGTGGGGGCCTGACTGCTAAAACCTGACATGTATCCCCTTGTTCTCCAGGTGGGCGCCTGATTGCTGAATTTGAAAAGTATTACCTTGTTCTCCAGATGGGCGCCTGACTTCAACAAAATAAACAACAAAGAAAATTTCTTTTTGCCCCAGTTTGGTGGCTGGGCACAGGTGTGAGTGTTGAATTGGATTATTCTACCAACTATTATAAGAATTTGAAAGCTAAGTCCTATTATCCAGGGAGGTCCTGACAATTCCTAACAGTTACGAAACTAAGTTATATCTTCTAAAGGTATTACCCCTACTACATTTGTTATCTAATAGGTCTTAACTACTCCCCATTATCCAGGAGGGTCCTGACAACTTCTAGTTAAAAAAAACAGTTTTAACCTAAGCAGACCTTGTTATCTATATCTTGTTATCTAAGCAGACCTTAAAACTACGTCCCATTATCCAGGAGGGACCTGAAAATCAAAATTCAAGTCTTATCTTATGAGTGCCAGTTCTACGGCTGAATTATACTATCCTACAACAGTATCTTGTTATCTAAAGGAGATCTTAAAACTGTGTCCCATTATTCAGGACGGTCCTGACAACTCCTAATTGAGTCCTATCTTAAACAGGCAACTTTGAAACCAACTTATGTTCCTTAGGGTACATTTATGCTAAATTATGCTACTCATGATTGCTTTAAAATTTAAACTAAGTCCCATTTTCCAGGAGGGTCCTGAAAACTTACCGTCAAACATGTCTGGTGCCTGCCTTTCCTTGAGGTGGGTTTCTCCGAAACGAACGAAATTTCTGCCCCTGTTTCAATCAAAGAAAAATCTTGTCAGTTTAAAATGTGGTGGTTGGTTTGTGGCCTTGACTTTGAGAGCGATTGCTCCTTCGCTTCCCATGATGACTGACTTCCACTCGAGGACCTTGCTTGTTTATGGACTAACCCTTTTCTCTGTCGTCCCCATCACATAAAATTCCTTTTCTCCGTTCGGACCCAATATCTTCTATTTGTTGCGTTGCATGAACGGGTGCCTCCCCAACCTTTGTGTCTCATGTGAACCCCAAAGCATGTCTATTGCCCCCACTCCGTGTGTATGCTGTTCTTTCTTGACTTAAACAACTGGCCTTGGCCTTGAGGTCTGTTGCTCCTTCACTTGCCATGACAAATGATTTCCATTCGAAGACCCCGCTTGTTCCTTGACTAACTACTTCCTTTGTAAACCTTAACACAGAAAATACCTCTTCTCACTCAAACCCAACACCTTCTATCTGTTGCATTGCTCCTGAACTGACATTTACCAACCTTTGTGTCTCACATGAACCCCAAAGCACGACACTTGTCACCCCTTCATTGCGTATGTTGTTCCTTCTCACATTAACCCCTGATCCGGTCCTCGAGGTCTACAGCTCCCTTTGATTTTTCTTGGAAAGTATTGCTCATCACTGGCTTACCACCCTTTGTCCATCCTATCACAGGAAATTCTTTTGATCTGTTCACCCTCGCCTTTCATCTGTTGCGTCGTTAATGAATTGATGTACATCAAGCCTTTGCATTTCACAAGGATCCCAAAGCATGTTAATTGTTGCTAACTTAGTCGTGCTTGCTGTTATTTCCTGACTTATGATGCTTTGATGTGTTAACCAGATCCCATTTTACGCAATTGGAAAGCTTGGTGGCGGATTTTGAAGTCATTTCTCACTTGTTATGACCAGACAGACTCAAGAGGAGGGAGTAAAACAAGATGGGAAGAATAAAGCGAGGGAAAATGGAAAGAGACGATTCCTAACAAGAAACCTACAGAGTAGCGAACCATCAGATGTAGCTACCGACTCTAACGACCTTGACATGCACTTGCAGCCTACTCTGTTTAGCAAATCTGATGTTCACCTTTTGTTGTACCTTTTCGCCGTGAAACTGGGCTTCAAAGCTCCGCTTATCCAATCTAATTCACTATCCTTATTCGACTTGTAGTGCCTGAAAGGTTTTCACCATCAAGCCTCTCTCATTTTGTTCTTTCTCTCACCTCGCTATCGCCTTATGGTGCCTGTGAAGGTTTTCGCCAATAAGACTCTCTCATTTTTATTTCTCTCAGCTTACTTTGCCTTATGGTGCCCGTGAGGGCATTTATCATCAAGACTCTCTCATTCTTCATTTCCCTTGTTTGGACTGGAGTGTTGCCCCTGATATGGTTCACCTCTACTCGCTTTACTCGGCGTCTCTCGAAGATTGATCAGAAGGTCTTTCTTTGGACCGTAATGCAGGCTTTTGGACAAGGTTAGGAAGAAAGGGTATCAAAAGCTCAAAACAATTCAACATGGATTCAAAATTACAACTTTCGGAATCAAATTTCTTACAACAACCACAACTTCTGCCCCAGTTTCTTTCTTGGGGACTTTTGAATTTTATTTTGGTGTGACTGAACCTCAGAGAGAGGCTGCCTATGTACCCTTTCGGGATCAAGTCAAACGTAGTTCAGGACATAAAACTACGTTCGTTGTTGCGATCTTTCCTTTTCTTCCACTTTTCTTTTCTTTCCTTTCATTTCTTTTCTTTTCCTTTTCTTTTCTTTTCTTTTTTTTTCTTTTCTTTCTTTTTCTTTTTCTTTTTCTTTTCCTTTTCCTTTTCTCTTTCTTTTTCTTTTTCTTTTTCTTTTTTTTTTCTTTTTTCTTCTCTCTCTCTTTTCACTGTTCCTTTCTCCCTTTCCTTCACTTACTTTCCAGGCTTATGTTTACGAACCTTGTTATTGATTCCAAAAGAGGGGTATGAAAGAAAATGCATAAGGCTCAAGGGGGTAACAAAGGATAAAGTGTTTAGATAGCAGAACAAAATGCCTTCGTCATTCCAATCTTCAAAACATGCCAAGTACAAACAAATGCAATTAAGCAAAACAGGGAAAACATTCGTAACATCTTGATTATATCAGACTTGATGACCATATCCGCACATTTGCCTTCCTACATCTGTTGAATACAAAGCATCATTGGACAACACTCTCACTTTCCTTACCATGAACGGCCTCTGACAGTTGGGCAAACTTGCCTTTGGCTTCAACCTGATGCGGCAGGATGCGTTTCAATAGTATTTCTTTATGTTCTATCTGACCCAGTTTCACATAATTTGGGCTTTAAGAGATTGCAAAATCCCTCGATTGTCCTTATATCTTTAACATTGCTTCTGACTTTCAAAACTAGGCTGAGAATTATGCGTGCATGTCATGTCACCAGAACCAACATGAAAGAATTGTAACAGGAGAAGGGAACGAAATAAAATGACTAAACGTGGCAGGAAACCGAGACTTGCAGCAAACTGACTGTGAAAGGGTTTACACAACAAAACAAACAAACTAGACTAGAGTTACAAACTTTGAATAAACCTAGACAGCACTACACAAGCTACTATGGCAAGACAAACAAGACAAAGTGAAAGGATAGAAGGGTTTGAGTAACAAGACAATATCCGGATTACAACCCTGAAATAACCCGGACAATAGAAATGACAACAAAATAAACCACCAAAACTCCAAGAGATGGAGCGTCTTTCCAATTACCAAGCATGACGTCTTAGCCACTGAATTTCACACCAAGATTGCTGGAATTTTCACAAGTCTTCATCACGTTGTTCTGAGCATACTGCTTCTGGGTTTCTTCTACCGGCTCATTCTCACAACCAATCATACCCACCATATGCGTCTCATTGTGCACAGGAGATGGACCTTGGCCCGTGTTTGTTGCATCTGGATTTTGCACGACGATGTCGCCTGCATCAATAAGCTTTTGAATTGCACTCTTCAGATTCCAACATTTCTCTATGTCGTGCCCCAGGGCATTTGAGCAATATGCGCACCTTTGAGAAGGATCAAACTTCTTTGGGAGAGGGTTCGACATTTTTATTTGAATCGGCTTCAATATGTCCAATGTCCTTAGCCTCTGGAACAGACTGGCGTATGATTCCCCTAACGGAGTGAAGGCTCTCTTCTTTTGTAGCCTCTCATTCTTAAATGCTGGATTGGGCCGAAAACCTGAGCCGGTGTATTTTTGGGAAGCTCGCGGGGGTAGATGGGCATTTTGCGGAGCTGGGTACTGAGAACGTGATGTGCGACTTTGGGATTTCTGTGGAGAGGAGTAGCATCGAGGAAGGTCATCTAATGCACAAGGATAACCACAGGGACGATGTCGAGGCCGGAAGTGTTGATCAGGAAAACCTATCGGATCATCTTTTCTGTTCCTCTTTCTTCCAACCAAGCTTACTGGTACGTTCTGCCTGGCTTCCGAACGACTCACGATTTTGCCTGACTTGATTCCTTCTTCCACTAGCTCCCCCATTTTTGATACATCATTGAAAGGCTTACCCAAGGCCGGGATCAAATGACTGTAGTAGGCAGGTCCCCGGGCCTGTAGAAAAAGCTTACCCATTTCTTCTTTGCTGATCGGGGGACTGACTCGAGCAACTTGCTCCCTCCA
>NW_017693379.1:0-4734 GCF_001879085.1 Nicotiana attenuata | reverse complement strand
TTCCTCGGCTTCCCAAGTGGATTCCTCAACCTGTTGGTTCCGCCATAACACTTTTACGGAGGCAATTTCCTTATTTCTCAATTTTCGTACTTGCCTGTCAAGAATGGCAACTGGAACTTCTTCATATGACAGTTCTTCAGTAACCTCAATAGTTTCAACTGGCACAATAGTGGACGGATCTCCCACTACCTTCTTCAACATAGACACATGGAAGACTGGGTGTACCAATGACATCTCGGGTGGCAGCTCGAGCTTGTATGCCACCTGACCAATCCTCTGAATGATTTTGTACAGTCCGACATACCTTGGACTCAATTTTCCTTTCTTCCCAAACCGCATGATACCCTTCATGGGGGAAACCTTCAAAAATACCCAATCATCTTCCTTGAACTCCAAATCTCTGCTTTTGGTGACTCTGAGCAGTTTTCAACCTCTCCTTAATAATCTTGACTTTCTCCATAGCCCGATGCACGAGGTCCAGCCCTACCAATTCAGTTTCTCCAACCTCGAACCACCCAATGGGAGACCTACATTTCCTACCATACAATGCCTCAAATGGTGCCATCTGGATACTAGCGTGGAAGCTGTTGTTATAGGAAAATTCTACGAGTGGCAAATGGTCATCCCAGCTACCCTTGAAATCGAGAGCACAAGCATGCAACATGTCCTCAAGCGTCTGAATAGTCCGCTCTGCTTGCCCGTCAGTCTGAGGGTGAAAAGCTGTGCTAAGATTTACCTGCGTGCCCAAACCTTGCTAAAATTTCTTCCAAAAGTTGGCCGTGAACTGAGCCCCTCGATCTGAAATGATTGAGACTGGAGTACCATGTAACCTGACTATTTCCTTGATATACAACTAAGCATATTATTCCGCCGTGTCGGTAGATTTGACTGGCAAGAAGTGCGCTGATTTTGTGAGTCGATCCACGATCACCCAAATTGAGTCGAACTTGCGTGGAGTGCGCGGTAACCCTACCACAAAATCCATGTTGATCATCTCCCATTTCCACATTGGAATTTCTATGCTTTGAGCCAATCCACTGGGCCTTTGATGTTCGGCCTTCACTTGTCGACAGTTCGGACATCTTGCCACAAAGTCCGCCACCTCCTTTTTTATGTTGTTCCACCAATAAACTTCCTTGAGATCATGATACATTTTTATAGAACCTGGGTGCACAGAATACCTGGAAGTGTGAGCTTCTGCCATGATCCTTTCCTGAAGACCGTCAATATCCAGAACACATAGGCGGTCTTGGTACTGTAGGGTACCATCATCTATGCCAAAGGAAAATGTTGTGGTCTTGTGTTTATGAATCCCCTCTTTTAGTTGTGCTAATAATGGATCGTTGAATTGCTTCTCTTTCACCTCCACCACAAGCGATGATTCAGCCCTATTCTGCACAATTATCCCTCCTTCATTAGAGTCCGCAAGGCGAACTCCCAAACTAGCCAATTGATGAACCTCCCAGGCCAACGACCTTTGATACGCCTTCAAATGACCCAAACTTCCCATAGATTTTCGACTAAGAGCGTCCGCCACAACATTAGCCTTTCCCGGGTGATAGAGAATATCAATGTCATAATCCTTGAGTAACTCTATCCATCTTCTCTGTCTCAGATTCAACTCCTTTTGCTTGAAAATATATTGAAGGCTCTTGTGGTCCGTAAATACATCCACACGGACCCCATACACATAATGTCGCCAAATCTTTAGCGCAAATACCACTCTGCAAGCTCTAAGTCATGGGTTGGATAGTTCTTTTCATGATTCTTGAGTTGCCTAGAAGCGTAGGCTATAACCTTGCCGTATTGCATTAACACACACCCAAGCCTGATCCTTGAAGCATCGCAATACACCACAAATCCCTCTGTACCCTCTGGCAGGGTTAATACAGGTGCTGTAGTCAATCTTGACTTCAATTCTTGGAAGCTCCTTTCACAAGCATCAGACCACTGGAACTTAACTGCTTTCTGCGTCAATTTAGTCAAGGGAGAGGCAAGAGTAGAAAATCCCTCCACAAACCTTCTGTAGTTCCCAACCAAACCCAAGAAATTGCGAATCTCTGTTGGAGTGGTAGGTCCAGGCCAATTCTTCACTGCTGCAATCTTTTGAGGATCAACCATAATTCCTTCCCTGGAGACAACATGACCTAAGAACGCGACAAATTCAAGCCAAAATTCACATTTCGAAAATTTCGCATACAATTGGTGTTGCTGAAGAGTCTGCAGAACTGCCCTGAGATGGTTAGCATGATCCTCTCGACTTCGGGAATACACAAGAATATCGTCAATGAACACTATCACAAAGGAGTCTAGAAAAGGCTTGAAGACTCGATTCATAAGATCCATGAAAGCCGCCGGGGCATTTGTTAGCCTGAAAGACATCACCAGAAATTCAAAGTGCCCATACCGCGTCCTGAAAGCTATTTTTGGAATATCCTTCTCCCTTATCTTCAATTGGTGATACCCGGACCGCAAGTCAATTTTTGAAAAAAACTTAGCACCTTGCAATTGATCAAACAAGTCATCTATCCTTGGTAGAGGGTATTTATTTTTGATTGTGACTTTGTTAAGTTGCCGGCAATCAATACACATCCGTAGTGACCCATCTTTCTTCCTTATAAACAGAACCGGTGCACCCCATGTTGACACACTTGGCCGAATGAAACCCTTCTCTAGCAAATCCTTCAATTGTTCTTTTAGCTCTTTCAATTCTGCTGGCGCCATTCTGTAAGGTGGGATTGATATAGGCTGCGTGCCTGGTATCACATCGATTCCAAAATCAATCTCCCTGTCTGGTGGGATCCAGGGAGCTCATTTGGAAAGACATCCGGAAATTCATTCACAACTGGTACAGACTCAAGGCTAAGTGCCTCGGCACCTATTTCCGTAACCCGAACTAAATGATAGATGCACCCCTTCTTGATCATCTTTGCGGCCTTAAGGTAATAAATAAATCGACCTTTAGGCACTACATTATCCCCCTTCCATTCAACAACGGGCTCGTTAGGAAACTCAAGCCTCATAATTCTAGTCCGACAATCAAGCTTGGCAAAACATGAATAAAGCCAATCCATACCCATTATTACATCAAAATCGACCATCCCCAATTCAATAAGATCGGCCATGGTATCCCTACCACGCACCGTGACAACACAACCTCTATAAACTCGAGCAGCCAAAATTGACTCACCAACCGGAGTAGACACCGAGAATGGCTCATGAAGCTGATCCGATTCTATCCCAAATTCCATAGCAATAAAAGGGGTAACATAGGACAAGGTGGAACCGGGGTCAATAAGTGCATACACATCATGAGATTGGACAGTCAGAATACCTGTAACAACATCTGGAGAAGCCTCTGCAGTCTGTCGACCACTCATAGCATAGAACCGGCTGGGTCCTCTCGAACTCTGTGCACCACCCCTAGTTGCATCACGCCCCGCGAGTGCCGGGGTATCTCGAGCTGGGGAGGGGGATGAAGACGTAGCAGCCGCTGGGCTGGCTGGCTATGCTGTTCCCCTACCCGCTCCCTGGCGGGATACACGGCAATGCCTCTGAATATGACCCCTCATCCCACATCCATAGCATACGGGTAACTCCATATAGCAAATCCCTGAGTGCATTTTCCCGCACCTAGGGCACAAGGACCTCTGCTACTGCTGGGATCTCTCTCCTGACCGACCCCGCTGGTGGGATCCCTGTTGCCTTGACTGGGCCTGAAACGACTCCACTGCTGCTGCTGGCTGGGCCCTGATGGCGGTGCACTGGCTGAAGACTGTGCAACAGACTGGGGCGACCCTGATGATCCTCCACGAAAAGCTGATCTTCCCCCACCTAGTGACTCACCCATGTTGCCCGTAGATCGGGTCTTTCTGTTACCCTCTCTCTCCATCATGTTCTTCAGTTACGGTTCTCTGTGGCCTGAGCAAATGCCACCATCTTCCTATAATTCATGTCAGAATTCAATGCAGCTGTAGAAGCCTCATTAATAGTCAAAGGATTAAGGCCCTGAACAAACCGGTGCACCCTTGCCTCCATTGTGGGCAACATGTGAATGGCATATTTGGACAGGAGGGCAAACTCCATATGGTACTCCCACACACTTCTGCTACCTTGCCTCAGATTCTCAAACTCTGCTGCACGAGCTGCCCTTGTCTCAGTAGGCAGGAAATGATCTACGAAGGCATCGACAAACTCGCTCCACCTTGCTGGCGGGCTCCCCTCCTCACGGGAATCTTCCCATAACTCAAACCACGAATAGGCCACCCCTTTCAGACGGTAGGCAGCTAACTCTACTCCCTTTGTCTCAGTTGCACGCATAACCCTGAGGGTCTTGTGCATCTCATCAATAAAATCCTAAGGGTCTTCTTCCGGATTGGCACCCGTAAACACTAGAGGGTCTAACTGAAGAAATCTGTTCACCCAGGAACTGGTGGAATCCCTTTGCTGGCTAGATGAACTGGGTGCGGCACTTGACCTCTGGGCCTGAGAGGCCACTAGCTGAGTCAGCATCTGAATAGCTCCCCTAAGATCCCCATCAGAAATACCAGAACCGGAAGCTTGGGCTGGAGGCGGAACAGGAGTATTAATGGGAGGGATAGTGGTACCCCCTGTAGGTGTAGGAACTGAGGTAGTCTGCTCCGGAATAGAAGAACCAGGCAGGGTGATAGCAGGGAGATTATCCTCACCCGCAGTATCAAGTAGTGAATCATTGGCCACTCCTGGGGTGGCACT
>NW_017693378.1:0-4734 GCF_001879085.1 Nicotiana attenuata | reverse complement strand
GACGACTCCAGCTAACGGAGCCGGCGGCGATTTTTCGGCTACAAATTGACACGAGTTAACGCTTACGAGCACAAGACGTAAGGAAGGTTAAAAAAAAAAGAGAGGAGTCAATGGCTAAGAAACTTACGTGCGTGATTCCAAGCCTCTGGGAATCCAGTAGAGCACGCCACTAAGTGTTCAGTCCTGATGTAGAAGAAGTGCTCGAAAGAGCGAGGCTCAACCTCATCATCTAGCTTCGCAGTCAGGCCCCTCGTCCCGCGAGGGCACGCTCGAATCATGGTACCCCGAACCCTCTATGGGGCGTAGAGGCTAAGCACATGCTGCAGCGTAATCTCCCTACCAGCCAATTCTGCGTATTTGATGAGCATCGCTAACAACTTGTAAAGAGAAGGAGAAAGCTGACCCGGGCATACCCCGTAATAACGGCAGAACTCAACCACCAACATTGGGAGCGGGAGCTTAAACCCTAACTTGAAGGGGTAGGCGTAAAAGACGCAGTATCCCCTACGGTCGGTGTGGACCCTCTCCTCGCTTCTAGCGAGAATGACGTCAGCATAGCCGGGGATGACCCCCTGTCCCCGCAGTCGAGACATCCCAATCTCCCCCATTAATGGGGCTTCATCCACCTGATCCTCCCTACCGTCGGCGGTGAAATCAGTCATCGGAGCTCCGGGCAGAGATACTATCTCGCCAACCGACGGAGCCTCGCCAGTCTCAACCAGTTCTGCACCCCCATCGCCGGAATTGGCCCCCTCGGTCACCGGTGAATTAACCGGAAGGTCCGTCGGAAGAACGTTTTGGGAAGAAATGCCTGCCATTGTTGATACAATAACGAGAAAGAAACGAAGTTCGAGGGACAAAGATGAAGGTGAAACAGCAATAAGAAAATCTTCTTCAGAATTTCTCTCAGACAAGCAATAAGAATATGGAAAACGAATTCCTCAGCCTTTATTTATAGGCAATACAAGTGGCCCTCATGCATCCCAACTGCCGCCATTAACTACGTGACCAACCGCACGCCGGTTCAATTCCATAGGAATGTGCGTCATTATGACAGGCTCCGTAAAGCGGCCTTGCAAATCACCCGTCGGCGTCCCGCCCTCGAAACGGTCATAACGACCTATGAATGCCGAGGAAATGCTCCTTGCGCCCTAAAAATTTTTCTTTTTTGACACCGCCGAGCACGTATCAAGCGTGCCCTCATTCTCCTTGGCCGCACAACATACGACCCGTCCGTCATGGCCGACGGGTATGTTTCCAAAGCAAATGTAAGGATCAGAGCAGAATGCAGCTCGAACTCACTCGAAGTAAGACAAAAGGTCAAGTGCCTTCGCCCAAAAGGAGAGTTCGACCTCGATCGAACAATGACTTGACAGCCCAATAACAGGATACTAATACTCTACAAGGCTAAGGGCCATCGCCAAAAAGAATTCGGCCTCGACCGAAGCAACAGTCGCCATCCCCATCCGTGTTTCTCGAAATACAGCCAATGGAATCCACTCATCGAGCTCGGCCAAGGCCCGACCTCAATAAGCGGAGGGACTAACTGTATGGGTCAGAGTCCGACCCTACGATAATTAACGAGGCTAATCTCGTTTCAAGCTAATTCATGATTAATTAGTGGTACGACCACTCAGAATTGACGATGTTCAACCCGCATCCGGCTCGATCGACAAGGCCATGGCCTATCCGCCACCATAAAGGCGAGATCCCAACGTGGTCACGGCCATTTATTGCCAGCTCACGAAGCCCACAGCTATAAATACTAAGAGTGGAAGCCCTAGAAAGGGGGGCTGCTTCTTCACCACTATAGAGAGGAGAGAGAAGGAAAAAATATACCCATCTTATGGGAAGAGAAAACACCATTGTAAGGCTCTAAACCTCTTCATGGAGAGGCAGACCAAACCCATATTATCAATAAAGGTTTCTAATGTTTCTCCCCCTAATCCTGAGTATTAATTTTTGTTTCCTTTATTTGGTCCAACGGATTATTACGGTTTGCTATGATTTTCCCGTGATTTATATATATTGTTTTATACTCATGAGATGTGTGACAACTTTTGAGCAAACAGCATATAATTCAATCCTAAGCTGATGTTTGTAAATGCAGTTTCGTGGTCCGTAACTGATCTCCTTTAAACTAAATTATAAAATATAGCCACCAAATAATACTACTAAACAAATGTTGTGTGCACAAGAAAAGCACGAAGTTTAATTGAAAGACAGTAATGTCTCTCTGTGGTCCGTAAGCATGTTGACAGTTTAATGCTTGTTTAATTTTCACTTATATAATAGTACTAGCTGTAATATGAAAGTGGATCCTACATTTTTAAGTTAGATTACCACTTGCATCAATATGACTTCATTTTTTTAAAAGGATAGTGCAACTATATTAAAAATCCCTGATCCAGGTCCTCTCTTATTCAAATCTTTCCCCTGCCGTTACTCTCTCTAGTCAAGTATGTGTATTTGAATACTTGTTGGCACTTTTACTTTTCTTCCATTATTATTGAGATATTATTCATGTGGTTCTTGTTTCGAACTTTTTTGTTCTAGTGCTAATCTTAAGTCTGCCCTTGCTTCATTTTCTTCCTTTTTATGCTTTTCCTGATCAAACGAAGTCACTTCTTCATATTGTGAACTAGACTTGTTCACTTTTAGTATGTATGGAACTGGATCTATCCTTGGCATTAGATAAAGTCACTGATTAAAAATGCAATGTTGTCATTGGTAACACAAAACTGTAGCATTATTGTCACGACCCAAACCGGATGGGCCGCGACGAGCACCCGGTGCCTTACTCAACAAAGTACCAACACAACATATCTTTTTGATCATACTATCATCGTAAATGAGCTAGAAAACTCGTCATGAGATAACAAGAATGAAACATAGGAGAATACTCAACATCGGACGACCCACCATGATATGCAAACTTATACATGTGACATACGGGCCTATAAGGTCGACATGGCCATTTGTAAACTCAAAACATAAGCCGAAAAGGCCATACAAGTATCCTTACACCTGACATCTGTCTACAAGCCTCTAAGAGTACCTAAAATCATAAAGGTCGGGACAGGGCCCCGCCATACCAATCAATACATATCCAAAGCATACTAACCAAATAGGCAACTCCGGAGCAAGTGGAGTACACCAACACCTTCGCTGAGCTGATAACCTACTAGGAGGAATGTCAACCTGTCTATCGGGACCTGCGGACATGAAACGCAGCGTCCCCAGGCAAAAGGGACGTCAGTACGAATAAAGTACCGAGTATGTAAGGCAGGAAAGCATAAATAAGAACAGTAATGTAAAGAGAGATAGAGGAGATACAACCTGTAACATTTGAGTGCCTCTGGGGGCTACTGACATGAAATGCATAATACATATATATACATAAACTTTTAAAAACATACGCCTCTGTAGGCATCATCATCATCATATCATACCCGGTCTCAAAGAGGACTCGGTAAAAACGTACCCGGCCAGGTGGAGCTCGGTAAACCCAACTGATCAGTGGTTGCACAATAGGTGCCATACCCGGCCGACTATAGCGCGGCTCGGTAGAGTAAAGTAGATACATATATAATGCATGCTGGACTCATGGAGTCACGTTCTAAACCTTTTGGAGTGACATAAGGTCATTGCACCATCGATTAACATTATGGACATCATACCATCAATATGAACTTTACTAGGACTTAAGGATCATATACACTTTCTTGGAATAACTTTGTAAGGAAAGAATAACATGGACAACCTTAGTTGCTAGGAGTAGATTCATTATGAAATAGCGTATCGTTTATGTTCGTTTCACTTTAGATCATGCAAAAAGAATGAAGGAAGAGCCTTAACATACCTTGTATATTCTTCCCAACCTCAAGCTATGCAATTTCACGGCTCCTTAGTCTACAATAAGAGAAATGACACTCTCGTTATCGTTTAAGCGTCGTAACTATTATGTATCAACCACAATCTATTTTACAATGAAATGGACAGCACCTCCCCTATATATATATGACTTCACACTAGTCAAAACAATCACAAACAGCCCAACATACCCCTATCACTTCATACACAACACGACAACCATAATAGTCAAACAATCCGAAAATGTTACGATGAACGACCAACAAACAACCTTGCCATTATGTGGTGTTTCTCCACACCCTTCCTCCTCTCAACTCCATAAAAACAGTAGTAAAAGAGACAACCCAATACCAACACGAAACAGCCCAAAAACAGTCCCACAAGTTCATCAACTCAAACATAATTTTTCGGTTTACATAAACACGCTTCGACTTGTCTTTTCTTTCAAATTGAGAAATACAACCAAAAGTACATCATTACACCTCTTATACAATAAACCAGCCATGAATTTAACTTAAAAATAAGTTCACAACCAGCCAACCATTGCACAAGATCAAACAACATACCATTCTTCCGAAACTAGCTAGGTCTATTCTTTACGGTCGAGTTACAACTCGCAAACGCATAGATAATGGAAGGAGAAGCATAATCTTACCTTGTACTGAGTATTACCCACGAAACCTGGTCCTTTTTCATCAACAATAAGTTCCTCAACACGGATACAAGAAGGAGAAAGAGAAACTAGCATAGTCTCCTTTTTTACCAACATTAGGGCTCCAATCCTTGTGTTTAGTTTTTAGATATCGGGCCTCCATTCCCTAGTCGCCTTCTTACCAACATTAGGGCTCCAATCCCTGAGAT
>NW_017693377.1:0-4736 GCF_001879085.1 Nicotiana attenuata | reverse complement strand
ATTGGGGGTCGAATTCAGGCTATAATTGAAATGCAATTGGGGCTAGATTTTAAATAGCCACTTTTCCTTTATTTATTTTATTAAAAATAGAAAATTAGTTCATGAAAACAAATTAAAAGCATTAAAAATATTTATAATCTATAATTATCAATTTAAAAATACTCGGCTTAATTTTTTATGAATATAAACGCAATTAGATTTTAAAAGAGGCTAATATTGCAATTATATGCAATTTAGCTTAAAAATACTATTTAAATTTGTAAAAATATGCAAAAATTATATTAACTGTGTTTTAGCATAAATATGAGCATCCAATAAATGAATCACCAAAAATAATAATTTTGGCACTTATTACTGGATTTTTAGGGATAAAATAGGGCAATATATTGATTTAAAAATCTTTAAAAATTAAGGAAAAATAATAAAACATTTGGACATACTTATACGTGCATGCATATGCTATTTTGAAAGTATTTTGCCTATAATTTACAGGGAAAAATTGGGTATCAACAGCTGCCCCTCTTTACACGGGAAGGATGAAAGAGTTGTCGGGTAAAGATATGATGGCCAAATTTGACCGAGCGAGATGGTTCGAAGATGTTTAGGCCGTGCCCTGGCTTCTGAGCTACCTACATATCCCTGGTCTTACAGGAATCAAGTCAGGATCCGTCGGCGAAGTATGCCGACGGGTATTTTTCAAGAACGGATGCAATATTTTGGGCTGGTCGGGTGAGTGACTTACTGGAATGGTTAGGTTTGATGTGGCTGCGGGCACTGGAGCGGGCTCCTTCCGGGACGGCCGTCACATGCCGGTTTTACCTGCAAATAGAAACAATACAAGCATATATTGTGCATAAAAATTAGACACGATTCAAGCTCCCATTGGACCATGAATGCTGCCTTTGGACGGTTAGGATGGCGTCCTTAGGCCATGACGTCCTGGGCCATGAAGCGTGTAATAAAGGATTCGCAGGCTATGAAATGATTCTCTCTGGCTATGAAAATGATGCCTCCGAACCATGATGCCCTTGAATAATGGTATGCAAGAGATTGAAAGGGATCCTAAGGCCATGACATGGTGTTCTCGGGCTTTGAGGATGGTGCCTGTGAACGATGACACCTTTGGATAAGTTGGCGATATTTCAGCCCATGACGGATGCAGTAGCATGTGGCGATCTTTCAGCTGTGCAAATATGGCGATCTTTCAACCGTGCAAATATGGCGATCTTTCAGCCATGCAAATATAGTATGAGGCGATCTTTCAGCCCATGAAATGCAGATGTGGCAATCTTTCAGCCGTGCAAATATAGTATGAGGCGATCTTTAAGCCCAAGAAATGCAGATGTGGCGATCTTTCAGCCGTGCAAATGTGGCGATCTTTCAGCCGTGCAAATGTGGATAGGGCGGCGATCTTTCAGCCATGCAAATGTAGATAAGGTGGCGGTCTTTCAGCCATGCAGATACAGTATGAAGCGATCTTTCAGCCCATGCAGATGTAGTATGAGGCAATCTTTTGGCCTATGAAATGCAGATGTGGCGATCTTTCAGCCCGTGAAATGCAGATGTGGCGATCTTTCAGCCCTACAGATGCAATATGATGCGATCTTTCAGCCCATGCAGATGTAGTATGGAGCGATCTTTCAGCCCATGAAATGCAGATGTGGAGATCTTTCAGTCGTGCAGATGCAATATGAGACGATCTTTCAGCCATGCAGATGCAGTATGTGGCGATCTTTCAGCCATGCAGATGCAATATGAGGTGATCTTTCAGCCATGCAGATACAGTATGAGGCGATCTTTCAGCCATGCAGAGGCAGTATGTGGCAATCTTTCAGCCATTCAGATGCAGTATGAGGCGATCTTTCAGCCATGCAGATGTAGTATGAGGCGATCTTTCAGCCATGCAGATGCAGTATGGGGCGATCTTTCAGTTGCAGATACAGATGGAGACAGCGTTTAGTCTCAGAAGGCAGAATGATAGCGTTATGCAATGCAGAAGTGCAGATGGAGACCGCGTTTAGTCTCGGGAGGCATAATGGTAGCCTTATGCAATGCAGAAATGCAGATGGAGACATCATTTAGTCTCGTAAGGCAGAATGGTAGCCATATGCAATGCAGGAATGCAGATGGAGACAACGTTTAGTCTTAGAAGGCAGAATGGTAGCCTTATGCAATGCAGAAATGCAGATAGGATGAAATAAATTGGCAAATGGTAACGGAGCTTTCTTAGCTGATAGCGGATTGCGATATTGTGACTGCTGGGGACATTGTGACACACGGAATGCCGCTGATGTGTGTGGATAGCAAATGTGGGTAAGTGCAACGGTCTTGAGAGTTGTATTCCGTGCGTAGTATGCTTGTTGATTTTGCAATCCAAGTTCCTTCAAAGAAAAATCGTGAGTTTTGTAAAAGGGGGGAGGTTAGTTCGTATCCTCGCTGGCTCTGCTTGATCTGTGGCTTCAATCTGGTGATACTGTATGTATCACTAGGGTAGCATAGCTAAACAAGGCAATTTTTGTAACAAACATGCATGATTTTGTAAAAATATGACATAAGTATATAATTAAGAATAACTTTTTAGATGAACCGACGACTGTGACGTGGTTCATGACATTGCAACCTCTCTTTCTACAGAATTTTGAGGGTCCTCAAAATTCTGCCCCAGTTTAAGGGGTTGGTGCTTCTGATTGTTGCTTGCGACGATTCGGCTGAAATTGCTTCGGAATTTTGAGGGTCCTCCTCAAAATTCTTCCCAGATTCCATTTTCGGGGGAAAATGAAAAATTTATTTAATTGTAACCAAACCCATAAGGCTGCATACATATCCCCTCTTAAACGGGAATCAGGTCAGACGTAGTTCAAATTATATCATATAGGGAAAACATAAAGATTACACATAGTAGCGCTTGACTGCATCTGAATTAATCGGCTTTAGCCAAACTTCTCTGTCCATTTCTACAAGTATGAGGGTTCCTCCTGTTAGAACTCAGTGAACCACGTATGGACCTTGCCAGTTGAGAGAGAATTTCCCCTTGGCTTCGTCTTGATGCGGAAAAATTTTCTTTTATACCAGTTGCCCTGGTGTGAACTGTCTCGGCTTGACTCTCTTGTTGAAGGCTTTGGACATTCTGTTACGATAAAGTTGACCATGACACACTGCGTTCATTCTTTTCCCATCTATAAGAGCTAGCTGCTCGTAACGACTTTTTACCCCTTTTGCGTCGTCGAGCTCGACCTCCTGTATGATCCTTAAGGAAGGAATTTCCTCTTCGGCGGGAATGACGGCTGTTGATACCCAATTTTTCCCAATCTATTTTTATACTCAAAATATTCTCAAAATAGCATGCACATGCATATATAAGTATGCCCAAGAATTTTGACATTTTTTCTAATTTTTAAAGCTTTTAAAAATGATTTTATTATTTGTTTTATCAGAACAAAATCCAATAATTATTCCCAATACTATTATTTCGGTGAGTAATTTATTTCCATCCTCATATTTACACCACAATATAATTAAGGTGATTTTATCATATTTTTCTAAATTTATTTGATATTTTTTAAGCTAAATGGCGTAAAATTGCAATTATAGCCTATATTACGATTAAAGCATTTTACAACTATTAAATTACTCCCAGTATTTTGTAGATTAATTTTTATATATTATTAATTAGTTCAGTGATTTAAATTTGTTTCAAAAATCATTTTAACCATTTTAATTAAATTAAAAGGTAAAATTGGCTATTTAATATATAGCCCATCTGCATTTCAATTATTGCCACATTAATCCCCTTAATTGACCCAATTCCAGGCCCAATTCCGGACCAGTCCAACCCAATCCCCTAACCCGTTCGAAGCACCCAGTCGGATTCTATTTTAATCATAACCGTTGATCTAAAAGATCAATTGCTCACACGCACCCTTTCCATTTTTAATTTACCAACGCCCCAACCCTATTCATTTCCCTCTACCCGCCGCCCTTGAATCCCCTTCCTCTCCCATTCTCTCTGCAAACCCTAGTCGCCACCACCCAAACTAACCCTAATCCCTTTGATTCTCGCCGGAATCCATGGCTTCTCAGGCCATGGAAACCTCATACTCACCCCCTATTGCTCTTATATACCTGGTACTCGAAGGTTTCAGGCTAGACCTCAAAGGTCTCCACTCAGATCTCCGCCGATTTGAGATTTCCGGCCATCTCCGGCCTGGCTCCGACATATCTTAGCCTCTTGAGCCTGTGTCCAGCCTTATCCGACTTAGATCGGATCTTTTGCAAGCCTTTCTCATTCTAGGGTTCACATGAAACCCTAGTTGTTCGAGGTTTTTCTCCGATTCTCCTCGGATCTGTGTGTATTCATGCTCTATTTTGAGTTCTTGAAGTATTTCCCCAACTTTTCTTTAAATTTTTTTTACTTTCAACGTCACTTCTTTCTGATTTAGGGTTTCTGAAAAATGCTGAAGAGTTTTTTCGACTTTTGTTTCCCTTTTTTTGTGTATGCTTGTCTCTACTATGTTCTTATGTTCTTTTATTTTACACATGTTCTTCTACTATGTTTGCTATATTTTTTTCTTCCTTCTACCATGTTTCTATGCTATGTTTTCACATGCTTTTCCCACTATGTTCGGCTATTTGCCTTCCACTATGATGTTGCCTACTGTATTTTCCTACCGTGTTCATTAAGTGTTCTTATTATTTTTTTACCTTTTAAGTTTCCTCTAGAATACCTGCTTAAACAT
>NW_017693376.1:0-4737 GCF_001879085.1 Nicotiana attenuata | reverse complement strand
CCGGTTGTTTAGATAAGTCTGGAGTGTGGAGCCGTTTTACTTTTCGCTTCTGTAGCCTGTGTTGCCCGTGAGTTTCCGGGTTTTG
This sequence comes from Nicotiana attenuata, assembly GCF_001879085.1. NCBI lineage: Eukaryota > Viridiplantae > Streptophyta > Magnoliopsida > Solanales > Solanaceae > Nicotiana > Nicotiana attenuata. The sequence continues at coordinate 4,652 of NW_017693376.1, read as the reverse complement.
GGGATTGTTTTGAACTTGTGATATTAAGTTGTACATGCCGAGCGGCATTCAGTACAGTTTCTTTTAGTATTTAATTTGGTTTTCTCTATTTTTCCGCAATTATTATATTTCCGCAATATTAGGCTTACCTGGTCGTGGGGACTAGGTGCCGTCATGACAAGTTCACAGTCGGTGAACTAGGGTCGTGACAAGTTGGTATCAGAGATCTAGGTTCATAGGAGTCACGGAACACAGGCCGGTTTATTAGAGTCTCGCTGATCGGTACGGAGACGTCTGTACTTATCTACGAGGGGCTATGTAACTGTTTAGGAAAAATCTCCGTTTCATTTGAATTCCTTGTCGTGCGATATTTTGACATCAATTCTAAACTTCTGACTTCTATTCTCTCACAGATGGTGAGGACACGTGCCACTCGAGATGATCAGGCACCCGCGCCCCCTACTGCAGCCGTCAGAGGCCGGGGCCGGGGGAGAGGTCGAGGACGCGCACGTGGTGCAGCCAGAGCACCTGCGCGAGCTGCCGCCGAGGTACCACCAGCAGATCCAGCCGGAGCCCTGGCACCTGGCACACCTACTACTGCCACTACTACTCCAGCGCTCCAGGAGACTTTGGCTCAGTTCATGAGCATGCACACCACCTTGGCTCAGGCGGGGTTGCTTCCCCTTGCTGCAGCCACATCCCAGGTCGGGGGAGGAGCACAGACTCCCGCCGTCCGCACTCCTGAGCAGCGAGTGCAGGTTGAGCAGGCTCCCGAGATTATTCCGGCATCGCCTGCAGCACCAGTTCAGCCCGAGGGTGGGTCAGCTGCTTCGGAGGACGAGCAGCGCAGACTTGATAGGTTCAAGAAGTATGATCCCCCAGTGTTCAGTGGATTAGCATCAGACGATGCCTTGGGATTTCTAGAGGAGTGTCATCGTATTCTTCGCACTATGGGCATAGTGGAGTCCAGCGGGGTTTCTTTCACTGCTTTTCAGCTTCGGGGAGCTGCCTATGATTGGTGGCGCACTTATGAGATAGACAGTCCAGTCGAGGCTGCTTCACTAACTTGGACCCAGTTCTCGGATATGTTCATGAGAGAGTTTGTCCCCCAGAGTCTCAGGGATGCATGGCGCGCAGAGTTTGAGCATTTGCGCCAGGGTGCTATGACCGTTTCAGAGTATGCTATCCGTTATACTAGGTTGGCCAGGCATGCACCGGCTTTGGTTGCTACAGTTCGGGAGAGAGTTCGTAGGTTCATTGAGGGTCTTATCCCACCCATCAGATCTAGCATGGCTCGAGAGTTGGAGATGGACATTCCTTATCAGCAGGTAGTGAGCATTGCTAGGAGGATTGAGGGTATGCTCGCCAGGGAGCGAGGGGAGAGGGAGGCCAAGAGGTCTCGAGAGTCGGGTCACTACTCTGGTGCCCGTACCCCATCAACAGGTCGTTATGGTAGGGGTTATGCGGGTCGACCTGTTCATTCAGCATTTCCAGCAGCCGGCAGTACTCCAGCTCCACCTGCACCTCAGGAGCCTTACTATGCACCTCCAATTTCTAGCGCGCCTCCTGCGCGGGGTGCTTCCAGAGGTCAGTCCAGCAGGCCTAGTCCCAGCTAGTCACAGCCACCGCGTCCTCCCAGAGCTTGTTTTGAGTGTGGTGATACACGCCACATGGTTAGGGACTGCCCCAGACTTGGTAGGGGTGCATCTTCACAAACTGCTCAGCCGCAGCGTGCTCCTCAAAGTTCTCAGGCCATGATCACAGCTCCAGCAGCTACCCCACCTGCCCAGCCGGCTAGGGGCGGAGGTCGGGGAGATAGAGGTCGCCCTCGAGAGAGTGGCCGGGCCAGATATTATGCTATTCCTGCTCGTACTGAGGCTGTTGCCTCCGACTCCGTCATTACAGGTATTATTCTAGTTTGTCACAGAGAGGCATCGGTTCTATTCGATCCGGGCTCTACTTACTCTTATGTGTCTTCTTACTTTGCTCCTCATTTGGCTGTGCCTTGGGATTCTTTGAGTGCTCCCGTTTATGTTTCTACTCCTGTGGGAGATTCTCTTGTTGTGGACCGCGTTTATCGGTTATGTTTGGTTATTATTCGTGGTTTTGAGACCAGAGCAGACTTATTATTACTCGGTATGGTGGATTTTGACATTATTTTCGACATGGACTGGTTGTCGCCCCATTTTTCTATTCTTGATTGTCACGCCAAGACCGTGACGCTGGCTATGCCAGGTATTCCGCGTGTTGAGTGGAGTGGTAATTTAGACCACACTCCCAGTAGAGTTATCTCTTTTCTTAAAGCTCAACGCATGGTTGAGAAGGGGTGTGCCGCGTATTTGGCTTATGTGAGAGATGTTAGTGTTGATACCCCTTCTGTTGATTCTGTTCCAGTGGTACGGGATTATCCCGATGTATTTCTAGCTGATCTTCTGGGCATGCCGCCTGATAGAGACATTGATTTCGGTATTGATCTGTTGCCGGGCACTCAGCCCATTTCCATTCCTCCGTATCGTATGGCTCCTCCTGAGTTGAAGGAGTTGAACGATCAGTTACAGGAATTGCTTGGTAAGGGTTTTATTCGACCCAGTGTTTCACCGTGGGGTACTCCTGTTTTGTTCGTGAAGAAGAAGGATGGTTCCATGCGCATGTGTATTGATTACCGCCAGCTGAACGACGTTACAGTGAAGAACCGTTATCCTTTGCCTCGCATTGATGATCTGTTTGACCAGCTTCAGGGCGCACAGGTGTTTTCCAAGATTGACTTGCACTCAGGTTACCATCAGTTGAAGATTCAGGAGCCAGATATCCCGAAGACTTCCTTCAGGACTCGATATGGCCATTACGAGTTCCTTGTCATGTCATTTGGGCTGACCAATGCCCCTACAGCTTTCATGCATTTGATGCACAGTGTGTTCAGGCCATATCTTGACTCGTTCGTGATTGTTTTTATTGATGATATTCTGGTGTATTCCCGGAGTCGGGAAGATCACGAGCAGCACCTGAGGACCGTGCTATAGACCTTGAGGGAGAAAAAGTTATATGCAAATTTCTCAAAATGTGAGTTTTGGCTGAGTTCTGTGGCATTCTTAGGCCATGTGATTTCTAGTGAGGGTATTCGGGTGGATCCGAGGAAGGTAGAGGCCGTGCAGAGTTGGCCCAGGCCGTCCTCAGCTACAGAGATTCGCAGTTTCCTTGGCTTGGCGGGTTACTACCGTCATTTCGTGGAGGGATTTTCATCGATTGCTGCCCCTATGACTAGATTGACCCAGAAGGGTGCCCCATTTCAGTGTACAGAGGAGTATGAGGCGAGCTTTTAGAAGCTCAAGACAACTTTGACTACAGCCCCTATTTTGATGTTGCCTACCGGTTTGGGGTCTTATACTGTCTATTGTGACGCCTCGAGAGTTGGCCTTGGAGCAGTGTTGATGTAGGACGGTAGGGTAATTGCCTACGCGTCCAGACAGCTGAAGATACATGAAAAGAATTACCATGTCCACGACCTTGAGTTAGCTACCATTGTTCATGCCTTGAAGATCTGGCATCATTATTTATATGGAGTGCCTTGCGAGATCTATACTGATCATCGGAGTTTGCAGCACTTGCTCAAGCAAAAGGATCTCAATATGCGTCAGAGGAGGTGGTTAGAGCTGCTGAAGGATTATGACATCACTATCCTATATCACCCGGGCAAGGCCAATGTGGTGGCGGATGCCTTGTGTCGCCGGGCGGAGAGTTTGGGGAGTTTGGCATATTTACCAGCTTCAGAGAGGCCTATGGCGATGGATGTTCAGGCCTTAGCTAGCCAGTTCGTAAGATTGGATCATTCGGAGCCCAGTCGAGTTCTAGCTTGTGTGGTTTCCCGGTCCTCCTTAGTTGATCGTATCAGGGAGCGGCAGTATGATGACCCTCATTTGCTTGTCCTTCGGGACAAGGTTCAACGTGGAGATTCCAGGGATGTGACCATTGGAGATGATGGAGTATTGAGGATGCAGGGCCGGATTTGTGTGCCCAATGTTGATGGTCTTCGAGAGATGATTCTAGCAGAGGCCCATAGTTCACGGTATTCCATCCATCCGGGTGCCGCGAAGATGTATCAGGACCTGAGGCAACACTACTAGTGGAGGCGGATGAAGAAGGATATTGTTGGTTATGTGTCTAGATGCCTCAACTGCCAGCAGGTGAAGTATGAGCACCAGCGCCCGGGTGGGTTGCTCCAGCAGATAGAGATTCCGGAGTGGAAATGGGAGCGCATCACCATGGATTTTGTATCTTGACTTCCACGGACCTTGAAGAAGTTTGATTCCATTTGGGTTATTGTGGACTGGCTGACCAAGTCCGCTCATTTCATTCCTATGTGTACCACTTATTCATCGGAGCGGTTGGCGGAGATTTATATCAGGGAGATCGTCCGTTTGCATGGTATTCCAGTTTCTATCATTTCAGACAGAGGTACTCAGTTTACATCGCGGTTCTGGAGAGCCGTGCAGCAGGAGTTAGGTACTCGGGTGGAGTTGAGCACAGCATTTCACCCCCAGACGGACGGACAGTCCGAGTGCACTATTCAGATTCTTGAGGATATGCTCCGTGCGTGTGTGATTGAGTTCGGAGGATCTTGGGATCATTTCTTGCCACTGGAGGAGTTTGCTTACAATAACAGCTATCAGTCCAGC
>NW_017693375.1:0-4737 GCF_001879085.1 Nicotiana attenuata | reverse complement strand
AATTACCAATAATACTTCCACAAATCAATTCACAACATCAGCCAACGCTCTTCAATGTTCAATTACCAATTATACTTTCACAAGCCTTGTTCAACAATAGATATCATCACATAAAACATGAACAATACGAAACAGCGTCACATTTATCAAGGTACAAGACTCACGGGCATGCTTGACACCGACGTATAGATACTCGTCACCATGCCTATACGTCGTACTCAACAATTAACACATAGCAAATAAGACACAACTCCTAATCCCCTCAAGCTAAGGTTAGGCCAAATACTTACCTCGACGCCACGAACACAATTCAAGCCTCAACTACCGCTTTACCTCTTGTTTCCGCCACCAATTCGCTTGTATCTAGCTACAATTTAATTAATACTATAAATAAATACTAAATGAATCAACTCTAATGCATGAAAATGGGTTTTCTAATGATTTCCCCAAAAAGTCAAAAATCGACCCGCGGGCCCGCTTGGTCCAAACCTGGAATTCGGACCAAAACCCGATTACCCATTCACCCCCGAGCCCGGATATACTATTGGTTTTGGAATCCGACCTCAATTTGAGGTCTAAATCCCCATATTTCAATATTCCTAAGTTCTACCCAAAATTCCCAATTCCACCATGAAAACTCTAGATTCTAGGATGAAATCTTGTAAGAAGAAGTTAAGGAGTGAAAGAAATGAGTTTAAAATCACTTACTTGTGTTTATGGGGAAGAAAAGAGTGTTTGAAAAATCGCCTCTTATGTTTTAGGTCTTTGAAAATTGAAAAATAGCTGAAAAGTCCCGTTTATATACTCCTCTCAGACCCTCACTGCGGACCGCATAAAAAGGACTGCGGCCGCGGAGCTCCACCGCGGACCGCGAAATATCGAGCGCGACCGCGAAGACTTAGCCTTGCTCTCCGCGGACCGCATAAAACCCACCGCGGTTGCGAAGACCCCACCGCGGTCGCGAGAAATCACTGCGGACCGCGAAGCCTGGTTCAGAGACCTGCAACTTCTCTGAACCTGCAACAGTTATTTTTTCCTAAGTCTAAATTCACTCCGTGGCCTATCCAAAACTCACCCGAGCCCTCGAGGCTCCAGACCAAGCACGCACGCAAGTCCAAAAACATCATACGGACTTGCTCCTGCGATCAAATCATCAAATTAACATCAACCACTATGAATTAAGCCTCAAATTCATGAAATCGCTCAAGAACATCAAAATTTCCGATTTTCTCGAATAAGGTCCGATTTATACTAAACGGACTCCAATTCTTACCAAACTTCACAGATTGAACTAAATTATTATTTCAAACGTGTACCAGGCTCGGGAACCAAAATACGGGCCCGATACCATCAATTTCGACATCTTTCATTTCCCAAAATCTCTTATATTTTTCCAGAAAATAATTTTCTTCAAAAATTCATTTCTCGGGCTTGGGACCTCGGAATTCTATTCCGGGCATACGGACAAGTCCCATATTTTCTTACGGACCCTACAGAACCGTCAAATCACGGGTCCGGGTCCGTTTGGCCACAATGTTGACCGAAGTCAACTTAAATTCATTTTAAAAGCAAGCTTTATCATTTTTCACAGATTTTTCACATAATGGATTTCCGGATACGCGCTCGAACTGTGCACGCAAATCGAGATGAGATAAAAAAGGAGATTTTAAGGCCTCGGGACACAGAATTTATTTTCAAAACGAGTGATGACCTTTTGGGTCATCACATTTACTTACTTTATTTGAGTAAAAACAATCAGTATAACGATTAACTAACTTGAATAAAACTTGATTTATGAGTTCTAACCCAACATTGGCGAAATCAAATGAACTCCATCTTAAATAAAATGAGTATGACTAGAATTGTCAATAGCATCCACAAATTGCCTGGTGATCATCGTGGTAGTGATGGACAGTTTTTTCTCCTAAAACTGCCTTTTTGGCATAATATTTTTTTTTTGTAGCAAATGTAAATATTACCATTAACAACAAAAAACCAATACACCTAAAGAGCACCTAAATTACACTACCGTCCCCTAGACGGTTAGGGTAGTGCAAGTAGAAGGCCTCAAACAATCAGCTAATTACACAAGAACTTTTGTAATATCCTATTGTATCGCTGAGCCCTTCTAGACATTCTAAGGCATATTATTTTTAGTCGTGTTGTTTTTAAAGGAACACAAAAAATATGCAAAACATTGTACAAAACGATAAGAATAGACGGTTGGAATTATTCATAATGCAAAATCAAAAATTTCTTTTTGAAATTTTATTTACAACCAATAGCCATGAGTTTTTTATTTTTCAAAATGTCCTATCTATTTCCAAGTGGCCTCTTGCATGAAGCCTTAAAGCCAAGTGTTGAATGGCTTTGACAAATGGCTATGCAAATCTACCATATGTCTTCATGGATGGAAGACAAGATACACTTGTCAATATTGGAGCCAAATGTCTTCTTGCATGGAAGACAAGATACACTTGTCAATATTGGAGCCAAGTGGACTAACATAATGGGACAAGTATCAAAAGTCTCTCGACACTTGTCATACATGCAACCTCCTTAATTTCCTATAAATAGGTTATGAATTAGCCATCATAATCACTCAATTCTTAACCAAGAATACATCTAGCTAATCATTCCTTTCTTCCTAGTCTTCTTTGTGAATTATCCAACACATAAAATAACTTCATCTTCTCTTCTTCCTGGCCAATTGTTTTGTGCAAATTCTAAACTTCCAGTCACGAGTGCACGTGTTTGGAGGTGCTGTGGAACCTTGGGGAGCAACCGGCCTTAACGATTTGCACCCAGTCGGGCCGAAATCGCTTTCAAGGCAGTGGCTTGCCACGACACGGTATTTTTGATAAGTTGTAGTCTTCTTTCCTTGTTGTTCTTAGTTAATATTATCTACTGATTTTCCTTACAATCTGAAAGTAATTTTACATATAATATTGACTAATGGCCACCACTTTGAACAAAACACTTCCTGATCTCTCAAAGCTTGAGCCTTTAGATGGAAATAATTATAAGCGTTGGTCCCAGAAACTTTTAATTTTCTTTGAATAATTAGAAGTTGATTATGTTTTGTTTAACAATCCTCCTGCTCATATTGTTGCTAATAGTTCTAATGCTGCTAATATTGATGTTGCTGATGATGTTGCTAAGAAAAAATTTGAAAAGGATAATAAAACAGTAAGAGGGCATCTACTTAACCATATGACTGACCCTCTCTTTGATTTGTTTATAAATTATAAATCTGCTAAAGTCATATAGGACAGTTTGGAGAAGAAATATGGTGCTGATGATGCAGGAAAAAAGAAGTATGTCGTTGGAAAGTGGATCAAGTTTCAGATGGTTGATGATAAGCCAATCATGGAACAGGTTCACGAGTATGAGAACTTAACTGCTGATGTTTTGAACGAAGGCATGGAGATGTGTGAGATTCTTCAGGCTAATATTTTGCTTGAAAAGTTTCCACCTTCATGGAGTGATTACAGGAATCAACTCAAACACAAGAAGAAAAACTTAACTCTTCAAGAACTAATCAGTCACATGAGGACTGAGGAAGCAAACGGTCTCAAAGATGAGGAGTCTGAACAACTTAAGGATAAGATGAAATCTCTCTCTCTTAATTCTTCAAAATCTTACCTTGTGGAATCTTCTAGTACTTTTGTGAAAGACATGTTTAAAGGAAAATAGAAGAAAGGACATGTGAAGAGGCAGAATTACTTCAATAAGCCGGAGGGCCATATTCAAAAGTCGAAAGGACCTTGCTATGTCTGCTGCAAAATTGGTCACAAGGCTTTTCAGTGCAACCAGAGACAAGGACAAAGCTCAAAGAATGGAGGAAAAGCTCCAGTCCAAGCCAACCTTACTGAGGGTGGTGATATCATTGCTGCTGTATTTGTTGAGGCAAACATGGTGGCTAACAAGACTGACTGGATACTGGACACAGGCGTTTCAAGGCATCTTTGCGCCAACAAAGAGCTGTTTCACGACTTTGAGGAATCTGCTGATGGCGAGTGTGTCTACATAGGTAACTCCACTACAGCTGGAGTTATGGGTAAAGGAAAAATTCTCCTTAAGCTAACTTCTGAAAAAACCTTAGCCTTGAACAATGTTCTGTATGTACCCTCCCTTCGTAGAAACTTAGTTTCTGGTGCGCTTCTCAATAAAGCAGGTCTTAAACTTGTTTTTGAATCTGATAAAGTTATTATTTCTCGTGGGGGACACTTTGTTGGGAAAGGTTACCTTAGTGGGGGTTTATTTGCACTAAACATCGCTCAAGAGATTACTAATAATGCTAGTACTTTCAATTCTGCTTATATTGATGAGTCTATTGATGGCACGGTAGACTAGGGCATGTTAATATTGCTTCTATTAAAGACTTAGAAAAATGGAATTAATTCCTGCAATTAATGTTGATAATTTTTCTAAGTGTCCTGTTTGTGTAGAAGCAAAACATACCAAAAAGCCTTTTAAGAATGTAACTAGTAGAAAAATAGAATTGCTTGAACTAGTACATTCAGACTTAGCAGATTTCAGAAATAATATTAGTAAAGGTGGAAAGAAATACTACATCACCTTTGTAGATGACTTTTCCAGATACACTTAGGTATATCTTCTTAAGTCAAAAGATGAAGCTGAAAGCATGTTTTTAAAATACAATGCAGAAAGTAGAGAATCAATTAGAATGAAAAATCAAGAGACTTAGGTCTGACAGGGGTGGTGAATATAGTA
>NW_017693374.1:0-4738 GCF_001879085.1 Nicotiana attenuata | reverse complement strand
ATGTCAAAATCCACCATACCGAGTAATAATAAGTCTGCTCTGGTCTCAAAACCACGAATAGTAACCAAACATGACCGATAAACGCGGTCCACAACAAGAGAATCTCCCACGGGAGTAGAAACATAAATGGGGGCACTCAAAGAGTCCCGAGGCACACCCAAATGAGGAGCAAAGTAAGAAGACACATAAGAGTAAGTAGAGCCCGGATCGAATAGAACCGATGCCTCTCTGTGACAAACCAGAATAATACATGTAATGACGGAGTCGGAGGCAACAGCTTTAGTACGAGCAGGAATAGCATAATATCTGGCCCGGCCCCTCTCTCGAGGGCGACCTCTATCCCCCCGACCTCCGCCCCTAGCCGGCTGGGCAGGTGGGGTAGCTGCTGGAGCTGTGATCATGGCCCGAGAACTCTGAGGAGCACGCTGCGACTGAGCAGTGTGAAGATGCACCCCTACCAAGTCTGGGGCAGTTCCTAACCATGTGGCGTGTATCACCACACTCAAAACAAGCTCTGGGAGGACGCGGTGGCTGTGACTAGGCCTGCTGGGCTGACCTCTGGAAGCACCCCGCGCAGGAGGCGCGCTAGAAACTGGAGGTGCATAATAAGGCTCCTGAGGTGGAGGTGGAGCCGGAGTACTGCCGGCTGCTGGAAGAGCTGAATGTACAGGGCGACCCGCATAACCCCTACCATAACGACCTGCTGATGGGGTACGGGCACCAGAGTAGTGACCCGACTCTCGAGACCTCTTGGCCTCCCTCTCTCCTCGCTCCCTGGCGAGCATACCCTCAATCATCCTAGCAATGCTCACTACCTGCTGATAAGGAATGTCCATCTCCAACTCTCGAGCCATGCTAGACCTGATGGGCGGAATAACGCCCTCAATGAACCTACGAACTCTCTCTCGAACTGTAGCAACCAAAGCCGGTGCATGCCTGGCCAGCCTGGTATAACGGATGGCATACTCTGAAACTGTCATAGCACCGTGGCGCAAGTGCTCAAACTCTGCGCGCCATGAATCTCTGAGGCTCCGTGGAACAAACTCTCTCATAAACATGTCCGAGAACTGGGTCCAAGTCAGTGAAGCAGCCTCGACTGGACTGTCTATCTCATAAGTGCGCCACCAATCATAGGCGGCTCCCCGAAGCTGAAAAGCAGTGAAAGAAACCCCGTTGGACTCCACTATGCCCATAGTGCGAAGAATACGATGACACTCCTCCAAAAATCCCAAGGCATCATCTGATGCTAAGCCACTGAACACTGGGGGATCATATTTCTTAAACCTCTCAAGCCTCCGCTGCTCGTCCTCTGAAGCAGCTGACCCATCCTCGGGCTGAACTGGTGCTGCAGGCGGTGGGGGAATAATCTCGGGAACCTGCTCAACCTGCACTCGCTGCTCAGGAGTGCGGACGGCGGGAGTCTGCGCTCCTCCCCCGGCCTGGGATGTGGCTGCAGCGAGGGGAAGCAACCCCGCCTGAGCCAAGGTGGTGTACATGCTCATGAACTGAGCCAAAGTCTCCTGGAGCGCTGGAGTAGTAGTGGCAGTAGTAGGTGTGCCAGGTGCCTGGGCTCCGGCTGGATCTTCTGGTGGTACCTCGGCGGCAGCTCGCGCAGGTGCTCTGGCTGCACCACGTGCGCGTCCTCGGCCTCTCCCCCGGCCCCGGCCTCGGACGGCTGCGGTAAGGGGCGCGGGTGCCTGATCATCTCGAGTGGCACGTGTCCTCACCATCTGAGAGAGAATAGAAGTCATAAGTTTAGAATTGATGTCAAAATATCGCACGACAAGGAATTCAAATGAAACGAAGATTTTTCCTAAACAGTTACATAGCCTCTCGTAGATAAGTACAGACGTCTCCGTACCGATCAGCGAGACTCTAATAAACCGGCCTGTGTTCCGTGACTCCTATGAACCTAGAGCTCTGATACCAACTTGTCACGACCCTGTTCACCAATCGTGAAAATGTCGTAATGGCACCTGGTCCCCATGACCAGGTAAGCCTAACATCTGCGGAAATATAATACTTGCGGAAAAATAGAGAAAATCAAATCAGGTATCTAAAGGAAACTGTACTGAATGCCGCTTGGCAAGTACAACTCAATGTCACAAGCCTAAAACAATTCCCAAAACCCATAAACTCACGGGCAACACAGGCTACAGAAGTGAATAGTAAGGTTCCATACTCCAGAATTTCTAACAACCGAAAGAAGGAAAATTAAGTACTAAAGATAGAGTAAGAGGGAGACTCGTCGGTCTGCGGACGCAGCAGATCTACCTCGAAGTCTCCGTAGTCCTCCTGCATCACTGATAGTGCGCCTGAGTGGAGGTACCTGAATGATCTGCACATGAAAAACATGTGCAGGAAGGGCATGAGTACACCACAGTGGTACTTAGTAAGTGCCAAGCCTAACCTCGGTTGGGTAGTGACGAGGAAAGTCAGGGCCCTACTGAGACAATATATAATAATAATAATAATTTAATAGTATAAAAATCTGACAGATATAATAAGTACAACAGTGAGATAAGACAAGTCAACGAGGCTATAACAACCACACGAGTACAGAATAAACACAGCTCAATACCAATGGTAACAATAAGGGACTACCAGGATACGTCTTGTAGCCCCTTTTTCTCAACTGTCTAGTGGATCTCCCGGGATACCGTCCCGTAGTCCATCATATGTGTACATCCGAAGGATCTCCCGGGATACCGTCCCGTAGTCCAACCATCAATGTGCAGGGGGAACTATCGGGAATCGAACCCGCAGTCCCAAAGTAAAAGTGCAGGGGGATCTATCGGGAATCGAACCTGCAGTCCCAAAGTAAAAGTGCAGGGAGATCTATCTGGAATCTAACCCGCAGTCCCAAAGTAAATAGGCAGGGGGATCTATCGGGAATCTAACACGCAGTCCCAAAGTAAATGTGTAGGGGGGTCTATCGGGAATCGAACCCGCAGTCCCAAAGTAAACAAACAAGGGGGGGAGCTACCGGAATCCCACATCCGTAGTCCCAATGTAAATGCGCAACCACAACCAGAAGATATTCTGAAATGAAGTACAAAAGACAAACATCAGGTAGTACTAGCCTAGCATGCTTCACGTAGTACAGTCAAGGCAACTTAAACAATTAGGCAAGTTAAATCAACTAAACATGCTTTTCTAATCTAACACAGATTATAACTGCAAGTAAAACAAGGCAAATATGAAGGCAACTCAGTCTCAATATCTTAAGTAAAAACCGGATTTTTCAACAAGTAGCTCAAGTACGCGCTCGTCACCTCACGTACAAGGCACTCAATTACCACATCTCATATCCTAAGGGGAAAGGTCCCCCACACAAGGTTAGACAAGCCACTTACCTCGAACCGGCTCAATATCAATAGAAACCACGCCTTTGCCACGAGTATCCGACTCCAAATGGCCCAAATCTATTCAATTCAATTACATATCATAAATAATATTGCGAACAACTGATTCCACTATTAAATTTAGAGCTAGGGCGCGAAAATAGGTAAAATGACCAAAATGCCCCTCAGACCAACGTCTTGGAATCGAATAATTTTCACATTTTCAGAACCCTTGTACTCTCACGAGTCTAACCATATAAAAATCTCCCAAATCGGAGGTCAATTGCCCACTCAAAACTCAATAATTAGGTCTATGAAGTTTCTTCCAATTTTTCCAAAAATTTTGACCTTGAATTCGAATTCTAATGGTGGATTTAACTATATAATGATGAAATATAACAAGAAGGGACCAAAGAGACGTTACCTAGTGATCTTCACTTCAAATCCCACTCAAAATCGCCTTAAACCGAGCTCTCAATTGATTTTTGCAACTTATGAACTCAAACCCTCGACATCTCTATTTCTGACCAAGGGTTTCCGCTTCTGCGGACAAGGGACCGCTTCTGCGGTCCCGCTTCTGCGGACCACGAGCCGCTTCAGTGGTTCTTCATTAAAGTCAAGATTTCCGCTTCTGCAACCCCTTCACCGCACCTGCGGTTGCCGCTTATGCGGATTCATTATCGCTTCTGCGGTTTCAAACAAAATCCCAAGGACCGCATCTGCGACTACCATCTCGCAGGTGCGTAACCGCTTCCGCGGTTAAACTTCCGCACCTGTGGAAACTGAAGAAGCACTCGAATTTCGCTCCTGCAGTGGTCCAGCCGCTTCTGCGACTCCGCTTCTGCGCTTCCCAAGCCGCAGAAGCGAAAATACCAGATGACAGAACCTTCAGCAATTCATTCAACTTCAAAATTTTCCGTCAACCACCCGAAATCATCCCGAGGCCCCCGGGACCTCAACCAAAAGCACCAATACCACCTAATACCTTATTCGAACTTGTACCAATCCTTAAAACACCTAAAACAACGCCGGAAACCCGAATTAATCAAAGATTCAAGTCTAAGAACCTCAAATTCCAACGAAACACGCTTTCGATCAAAAACCTAACCAAACCTCGTCCGAATGACCTGAAATTTTGCACACACATCCCAAATGACATGACGGAACTACTGTAACTTCTGGAATTCCAATCCGACCCTCGGATCAAAAACTCACTATCGGACCGGAAACTTCAAAAATACAAACTCCGGCATTTCAAGCCTAAATGAGCTACGGACTTCCAAAATACATTTCGAACATGCTCCCAACCCCGAAATCACCTAACGGAGCTAACTGAACCATCGGATTTCCATTCCAGGGTCGTCTTCACACTGTTCCGACTACGGACCATTTTT
>NW_017693373.1:0-4738 GCF_001879085.1 Nicotiana attenuata | reverse complement strand
TTTGAATTTTTGTGAGCATTGTGTGTTTGGTAAACAGACAGGGTAAAGTTCATCAAGAAGGCCGAGCACAAGACCAGAGACAAATTAGATTATATACACTATGACTTGTGGGGTCCAAATAGAGTTCCCTCCAAGAGTGGTGCCAGGTATTTTATGACTTTGATTGATGATTACTCAAGGATGGTGTGGGTGTATTTTCTGAAAATAAAAGATGAGGCATTTTCGACATTTATTAAATGGAAGACGATGGTTGAGAGGCAGACGGAAAGAAAAGTTAAGCGTCTTCGAACTGACAATGGGTTGGAATTTTGCAATTCTGAGTTCGATAATTTCTGCAGCAGGGAGGGCATAGTGAGACACCGCACTTGTGTCGGAGCACCACAACAAAATGGTATTGCAGAACGTATGAATAGAACGCTTTGTGATAGGGCACGAAGCATGATTTCACACTCATGTGTTAGTAAAGATTTTTAGGCTGAAGCAATCAATACAGCTTGTTATTTGGTCAACAGATCTCCATCCACAGCTATTGAGTTCAAAACTCCTTTTGAGGTATGGTCCGGTTCGCCTGCTGATTATTCAAATTTAAGGATATTTGGTTGTCCTACTTATGCTCATGTGAGGGGTGCAAAACTTGAGCCGAGGGCAAAGAAGTGCATATTTCTAGGGTATGCAACTGGAGTGAAAGGTTATAGGTTATGGTGCACAGATCAAAAGACTCCAGGGCTAATTATCAGTAGGGATGTAACATTCAATGAATCTGCCTAACTAGACAGTCAGAGAGAGAATGCAATAGCAGAAACAGATCGTGGTGTCAGTGACCGCATAGAGATAGAAATTGAATCTCCACTAGCTCAACCCAGTAGTTTTAAAGTAGAGGAAGTGGAGGAGGTGCAAAATATTGATCAAGATGATAATGTTGATGCACCTGCGCAACAACCCTATAGCATTGCAATAGGCAGAGAGAATAGAGTGATCAATCCACCACAAAGGTTTGCAAACGTAGCTGATGGTAATTTTCTTGGATATGCTAATTTTGTGGAGTTTGCTTTGTCTATTGCAGAGACCATTGATGTGCTTGAGCCTAATAGCTATAAAGAAGCTATTTCTAGTCCAGAAGCAGATCAGTGGGTTGGTGCTATGAGTGAAGAGATTGAGTCTCTTCATAAGAATCAGACATGGAAGCTTGTTTCATTGCAAAAGGGACAGAAGGTACTAGGCTGCAAATGGATTTTCAAAACAAAAGAGGGCAATCCAGGGGTTGAAGCATCAAGGTAAAAGGCAAGATTAGCAGCTAAAGTTTTTACATAGAGGGAGGAGATAGATTACAATGAAGTGTTCTCTCCAGTGGTAAAGCATAGCTCTATCAGGGTCTTACTGGCTTTGGTGGCGCTTCATGACTTAGAACTAGAGCAGTTAGATGTGAAAACTGCATTCTTGCATGGTGAGTTGGATGAGCAGATTTATATAAGTCAACACGAGGGATTCATTACTCAGGATAAGAAAAATCATGTTTGCTTGCTTAAGAAATCTTTATATGGTCTGAAACAGTCGTCTAGGCAGTGGTATAAGACATTTAATACATTCATGATTCAAAATGCATTTTCTCGAAGTGCATATGATAGTTGTGTGTATACAAAAAGCTTAAAGACGGTTCTAGTGTATATTTGTTGTTATATGTGGATGGCATGCTTATTGCTGCTAAAAGCATGTCACATATTACCCGATTGAAGAAGCAACTAGGTGAGGAGTTTGAGATGAAGGATTTAGGTACTGCAAAGAAGATATTGGGGATGGAGATTACTCAAGATAGAAGGGTTGGAAAGCTGATGTTGTCCCAACCGTCCTATATTGAGAAGGTCCTCAAGAGATTTAATATGACAGGTGCTAAATCTATGTCTGTTCCTTTTGCTTCCCATTTGAAGTTGTCTGCAGACATGTCACCAAAAACAGACGAGGAGATGGAGTAGATGTCTAGTATTCCATATTCGAGTGTTGTAGGTAGCATTATGTATGCTATGGTTTGTACTCGCCCTAACATTTCACATGCTGTTTGATAACGCCAAACTATGCCTTATAAAAAGACACACACGGACGTAGCAAATATAGTCTGAGTAATTCTGCCCAGAGTCGAACCACAGAGAATTAACGTATCAAGTACTCTTGTCAGACTTATGAAATAAATTTCCCCAAACTTTGTGATTCACAGTTGATGATATATTTAACAACTAAACTGAAAATAAATAAAGCTGAAAGTTAACTAAGCTTGCTTTTATATAATTGGAATAAAGTCTAAGGTAATGGTTTCCCCCGTTGTTGATTTCCTTGGTTGAATATGTTTTATAACTGAGACTTAGTTGTCTCTATCAATCACGAACGCTCCAGCTATCATAAATCTTTCTCAAGCAATTATGATAATTTACTAGACGCACTTTCTCAAGCTACGCTAGCTAGATTCACAATACGGTTCACTTAGATTGCATCCGAGGTATCGTTATCTCTAATCCTACCTCTAAACCCTCGGTTATGACTCTCGTCTATACTCCGGGAGTGATGTTGTTCATACAATCACCTAAATATGCACTCTCTCTCAAGCAGATACACACTAAATAGGGACGGATAATTGAGGGCCCTTTCAATTAACCACAATCAAAACATATGAACAAATAGAGATTAACAACCAATTCAAAACTATATTAATATAACAACCAAGTCATCCCCAACGGGTTTCACCAAGACCTTAGATTAAAGTATTTAGCTACTCATGACAATAACGAAAACAACAAAAGAATTCATATTCAAAGGTGAAAGAACAAAGAAGAAGATTAAAAATTGATGCCCAATGATCCTCCTTGCCTCTTGCCCTTTCTTCTTATGTTTTTCACTTCCAAAAATCGTTCTCTCCCTTCTTGGCCGACTTTCTTCGTTTAATATAGGGTTTAGGGCTTAAAATCTCGTGTTTTGCACTTTGGTCCTTGAAGTTTACGCGTTCTGCCGCGGTCCTACCGCGGTGATGCCAGGACCGCGACAAGAGTGTCCTTCAGAATCTGCAGCTGTGTTCTGCCGCGGTCCTACCGCGGTTACGCCCGGACAGCGGCAGACCAGCTTCAGTTATGGCTTTGTCCCCTTGCTTGGTTCACTTTGTGGATATTGTATGATTGGCCTCCTTTTCTCCGTATTTGATCCCAAAAGTACTCCACAGACTTCTTTCATTGGATATAGCCTGCAAAGCATGAAAAACACTAATCAGAGCATTTTGTTATCACTTTTTACCATAAAAGCTATACAAAAATATGGTTCTTTAGGGCCTAATTATAGTCTAATTTACCTATTATCAACACCCCACACTTAAACCTTTGCTTGTCCTCGAGCAACTTAAAATTGAGCGCATAGGCAAGAATTCTCCTAACTCATAAGAGTATTTAAAATAGACTAAGCACAAAAGCGTAACATCTTCACCTCAAGATTTGACTCACAAGTACCACGCTTTATTCACAACTCACCCACTTACTCTTACATAGAGGTCACTGACATTACCTTTCCTTCATGAATCAAGTGCCCTCACACAACAAAAGAGAGGAGTTCCACACAATAAAATTCCAGAACACTTAGGAACTCAAGATAGAAAGAATTCACTCACTCTCAGAAATAACATTCATATGCCACAAAAGATGCACCATAAGCTTGCCCGTAGTGTACTACTCCACTAATCGAGCTCATTCAATCTAGGATCAGTTAGGACTTTATTTGGTTGTAATGTAAGCTACGGGACGGGTAGGATATATTTAGATATAAGAGTGACTATACCTCCCTAAGCACTTTAATACATATACTTTAACATTCAAACCCCATATTTATGTCAAACCAAACTCCACCTTCACATCAATGCATATTACCCCATACTTCTTTAAGCACAATTACAGCAAGAGTCACCACTTATTAAAGAATTACTTTTTTTTTTCACAGCAATACAACTATATTTTTTTTTTCAATTCAAGTGGCTCTTACTTGTTCAAAACAGTGCACGTTTCTCCTGATTTCATTAGTTCCACTCAAAGCCCAAACCAACCACCCCACACTTTAACTTTTACATAAATCATCACAATTCAAGTGCTTATGAGAGGTTAAAAGGTTCAACTAGATAGTCCATTCAAACAAATGGGTAAGGCTTATAATGTGGTTGCCAAAGAAACAGGATTACAGGATCAAAGGGGTTAACTACAATACATAACAATTAGGCGGGTAAAATATACATATCTGGTTCAACAAAGAAATGCCTATATCACTTCCTAGACTGAATAAAACTACTATTTCGCTTTGCAAACACACGGGGCAAGTTCTAGGCATCAAATGCAATGCACAGAATATAACAAATCCTTACACACACATGGCACATAACTCACTCAGGATTGGTTTCATCAAGACACTTTAGTCAAAGCAGTTAAGCAAAGTTAAGATCATACAATTTAAGGTACTTATACAAGAGTCAAAAACTGAGCCTAAGCGTCACAGCCAAAGTACTCACTATTCTCAAGGCATAACCAAGTCAAGAGATATTGCTTCAATTCAAAACACAACACAATGGCTCCTACTCCCTAAAAAAAACTACTACACCCGGTTCAAACTAAAATCCTTGGAAAAGAACCGTGGTCAAAAGAAAAACCAAGGGGGAATTACTACACTACCTAAAAAAAAAAATCTTTTTAGCTTTTTTTTAAATTCCGACCTTAGCCCTCAA
>NW_017693372.1:2029-4738 GCF_001879085.1 Nicotiana attenuata | reverse complement strand
ACATTAAAAGTGCTTTAAGAGGAAAAGGGATCAAATCAATGTCAATTAAGAATAAAAAGGGTATAGGCTTGTAATGTGGGTGCCAAATAAAAGTCTATAGGTTCAAAAGGGTTAACTAGGGATAGATTTTATTTGTGGTAAGCAATTAAGCTCAAAAAGATCAAAGAAAGCCTAAAATCATCTTTCAAACCGAGCAAAGCCTTAAATTTCGTTTCAACTCACATACCGGGCAAGTTCTAGACACAAGTACAATACATAGACTATACAAAAACTCACCACACATGGCATATGACTCATTCAGATCAGCTCATCAAGACACTCCGTTACGAGCATTCAATTCAGTAACAAACATACAAATTAAGGCACTTTCAGTGAGATTCAACAATTAGGACTAAGCGTTACACTCTAGGGTCTATAGTGTTCATGTGTGTCAACGTTATGGGTTCTCTTTCAATTTATAGCTTGTAGCCCATCACCCTAATCTACAAATCAAAAAAAAAACAAAAAGGTTCAAGTTAAACCCTTGGAAAAGAATCGCGGCCTAAAGAAAAACCAAAGGGGAGTTGCTACACTACCTAAGAAAGAAAAAAATAAAAAATCTTTTTGGTTTTTTTTCTCTCTAGACTCACTTCCCTCAAGAAAATCGTCTAAAAAGATCCGTCATCAGGAAGAGCCTACAATTTTTCAGTTTTTTTTTTCTCTAGACTCAGTCCCTCAAGAACCCCGTCGAAAGGGATCCGTCGTCGGGAAGAGCCACCTATCTATTGTAAACTAATGATTACTACTTTCTACCAACACTATCAACGTCAAAAAGCACAAAACAAGATAAAACCTAACAAGCAATTCATACACATACATACATACAACGAAGTACCCCACCCCACACTTAAAGATAAAGACATGTCCCTGTGGCTTAAATTTTAAAAGAGCAGTGAGGTAAAGAGACTTCCCTGGAGCTTCACTCTTGGTCGAAAACAGTTTCGGTGTTCACGTGGCACGCACGCCCCAAAGCTCGCAGCCAACCCATGAACTTCTTTTCCGACTGGACTTGTTGGTCAGCTATCTCATCCACACGAGTGCCCAACTCAGTCATTGATGAGCGTAGTCCAGCCACCTCCTGCTCCAATGCTGTGAACCTGGACACCCTGGCAGTCCCTGAAGAGGACGCTGCTCCTGACGGTGCTGCTGGTGCTGGCTCCTCCATGTGTTCATCCGCGTCCTCCGACGATGCATCAGAACCACTCTCATCCCTTCCTCCTGCCGCTGCCGCTGGGGCTGGTTCCATGGTGTTCTTGCCAGGTCGGATTATGTGGTCTTTTTTTAGCAGCCCGTCCACACTAATATTTTCGGGCACTTGCACTTGCCGGCAAAGCTTAGTCACCAAGGAGGGGAAAAAGAAACCATACTTGCGTAGGGGGCACCGGATAAACATCTCATCGTGAATCACTTTGGCCATGTCGAAGGGCAGACCCTGGACGAAACACCAAATCAATGCAGCGCGGGGTCCATTCACCTCCGTAGTATTTTTGGAGGGGATGAGGCAACTGTTAATCACATATAGCCAGCACTTCGCCTCTGTAGTTAAAACGAAGGAGTGGAACTTCTCACCGCGGTCCAGCCACTCCACCGTTCTTCCAGGTACGCAAATTGAGTCAAAGAAGCGATTCCACTTGGCGTTTGTTGGGTGTTTGGACCACTCATAAAAATCCGTATTGTCAGGCATAGGGTTAGGCAATTGATATGCATTACGTATTGCCTCAACGGAGGCATCCACCGCCTTGTGGCGTGCCGTGACCACATTGTCCACATGGTCAGGCAGATTGGCATAAAATTCTCGAACGACCATGACATTAGCCTCCCCTGGCTCATCAATGAAGAACTACAGACCCCGCTCCATCAACTCCGAATACATATGTGGGCAGCGTGCCTGGACCAAACGGAGGCCAATACCCCTTTCCGGAATTGGCTTTTTGGCGGCCTTCTCCATAAAACGGGTCTGAGCCGCAGGGGAGACAAATTTACTGTTGTCGTAGGCAGGGGCTGCTCTTTGGCGGCTTGAGGATGGATCTGTGGCGTGGCGCTTCTTCGATGGTGCCATAATACCTGCAAAACGTGAACGCATTAGCTCAGCCCAACAAAAATAGTGTGACTTAATGCGGTTACTCAGACTTCACACGCAAAATCAGTCACAACTACATAATCATGCTCATTGAGAACTTTCCACAAACACCTTGTGGGCATTAGGCTCTCATAACTCTTGGCTTAGTGTCTAGCGACAATGGCCTCCCACCAAATCTCATACATAACTCAAATCAAGTACCCCCTACCCCACACTTACAACAAACTAACCCCACAACATATTTCACCAAGTTGGAACACCAAATCACCTAAACAACTACACGAATAGCATAAAATACAACACACAACAATTCTGAAAATAGAAAGGAAAAAAAAATAGAAGAAGAAGAAAAGAAAGAAAAACTAAAACTAGGGTAGCATACCTGTTGGGGGGAAGTCATGAGAGGGGGAAGGGGACAGGGGTGCTTGAATTTGGGGAAGGAGTGTGGAGAGGTCGTGGGGAGTAAACAAGTAAAAACTAAAATAAATAAATAAATAAAAAAAGGCAACACTAAAAAAACTGCCGGAAAATTTCCGGGGGGGGGAATTTTTTTTCGCGGAACATTGCGCGAAGTCGTGCGCTCTTCGCGC
>NW_017693372.1:0-2009 GCF_001879085.1 Nicotiana attenuata | reverse complement strand
GGGCCCAAGTAACCCCCCTTTTTCCCGGGAAACTTTGGGCCTTTTTTTGGCGGCCGTTCTCCCATAAAAACGGGTCTGAGCCGCAGGGGAGACAAATTTACTGTTGTCGTAGGCAGGGGGCTGCTCTTTGGCGGCTTGAGGATGGGATCTGTGGCGTGGCGCTTCTTCGATGGTGCCATAATACCTGCAAAACGTGAACGCATTAGCTCAGCCCAACAAAAATAGTGTGACTTAATGCGGTTACTCAGACTTCACACGCAAAATCAGTCATAACTACATAATCATGCTCATTGAGACCATTCCACAAACACCTTGTGGGCATTAGGCTCTCATAACTCTTGGCTTAGTGTCTAGCGACAATGGCCTCCCACCAAATCTCATACATAACTCAAATCAAGTACCCCACACCCCACACTTACAACAAACTAACCCCACAACATATTTTACCAAGTTGGAACACCAAATCACCTAAACAACTACACTAATAGCATAAAATACAACACACAACAATTCTGAAAATAGAAAGGAAAAAAATAGAAGAAGAAGAAAAGAAAGAAAAACTAAAACTAGGGTGCATACCTGTTGGGGGGGAAGTTGTGAGAGGGGGGAAGGGGACAGGGGTGCTTGAATTTGGGGAAGGAGTGTGGAGAGGTCGTGGGGAGGGTTTGGTGATTGTGAATTTGGGGAAAGGAGTGAGGAATGGAGGAAAAGAAACGAGGGTTTATATTAGAGGGGGGTTTACTAGTAAACAAATAAAAACAAAAGAAATAAAAAAAAAACACACTAAAAAATGCCGGAAATTTCCGGGAGGGGGGGGGGTCGCGAACATTGCGCGAAGTCGCGCGCCCTTCGCGCGCTTTAGACTCGTTAGGCAGAATGGTGCGCGAAATGTGCGCGAAGTCGCGCACCTGGGCGTTTATTTTTGCATTTTTTTTTGTTTTGCTCCTGGTTGATGGTCCTTTCACCCGCCCTTCGTCGCCTGCATTTGTTAGTATGTTACAACTCAAAATCAAACACTACTACTATCGTTGGGTTGCCTCCCAACCAGCACCTTATTTAACGTCGCGGCACGACGGTTACAACAATTCAATGGGTTGCCTCCCATCCAGCGCCTAATTTAACGTCGCGGCACGACTCAGATGAGCGCAATTAAGGCTCGCTCGACCTCTGTGGTTCATTCAAGTGCAGCTCAGATATTTCCTTAGGCTCGCTCATACCCACGTATAATTTCAATCGCTGACCATTGACTCTAAATGTACGAGAGTCATTCTCAGCGGCAACTTCCACAGCTCCTGACGGGAAAACTTCAACTACTCGAAATGGTCCAGACCATCGTGACTTAAGCTTACCCGGAAACAACCTCAGTCTTGAGTTGTAGAGCAATACCATGTCCCCAGGTTTGAAATTTCGATCAACGATGTTCTGATCGTGTAGCCTCTTCATTCTCTCCTTGTACAGCCTTGTGCTCTCAAAAGCAAGATACCAGAACTCCTCGAGCTCATGCAATTCAGTAACTCTTGACGTGCTTGCAGCTTCCATGTCTAAGTTTAGCTGTTTCAGTGCCCACCACGCTTTATGCTCAAGTTCTACAGGTAGGTGACAGGCCTTCCCAAACACCAACTTGTATGGTGACATACCAATTGGTGTCTTGAAAGCTGTTCTGTAAGCCCAGAGTGCATCATCTAGCTTCCTCGCCCAATCAGTTCTTGTGGCGTTCACTGTTTTTGTCAGTATACTCTTGATCTCTCTGTTGGATACCTCAACCTGTCCACTAGTCTGCGGGTGGTACGGAGTAGCCACCTTGTGGCGCACATCATACTTAGCCAACAACTTTTCAAAAGCCCTATTGCAGAAGTGAGTGCTTCCGTCGCTGATAATTGCGCGTGGTGTCCCAAAGCGGGTGAATAAGTTCTTCTTTAGAAACCCAACCACCACTTTTGCATCATTGGTGGGCACCGCTGCAGCTTCTACCCACTTGGACACATAGTCTACAGCAACAAGAATGTACT
>NW_017693371.1:0-4740 GCF_001879085.1 Nicotiana attenuata | reverse complement strand
ATTGATGATAGTAGCCAAGAAGAGCATGAATTTGAGGTATTAATTGGGGAGGTCAAAGCAGAACATCAACAACCTAGCCAACTAGAATTTGAAGATGTCAATGTTGAAGAAGTGAGACTAGAGTCAGCCAAGGACATTGAGGATACAAATTTTGTTGACTCTAGTATCATTGATGTTGAGGATGCTGAAAGTCCTGAAGTTCATGTGTGTGAGCGCATTGGTCCTCACTCCAAACATTTTTCTACATTGTGCTTGGATGAAGATATGAAAATAGAGTCATCCGAGCCGATTGAGAAGTCAAGGAATGAAGAACAAGGTGCCTATATTCTGGAATTTTTCTTACCAGAAAGACAGGACTACATACCTCATCTAAAAGCCAAGAAGTGTAGAATAGTACAATGGTTGCTTGGACCAATTAGATTTGTTCCTCCACCCCTGGAGCATAGCCGAAAACTTGATACCAAATTGGGGGTTCAATTCATAAGCTCGAGGTGGAGGCAAAAAGTGATTCGCGTCGTGCCGCGACGTTAAATCAAGCGCTTGTTGGGAGGAAACCCAGCTTTATTGCTTTCTTTTATTTATTTTTTATTGTTATTTTTTTAATTTTATTATTTTTGTAGTGTCAATTTTTTTATTTTCTAGTTTCATGGAACGCAAAGGTATTGGAAGAATGCAACAGCAAATCAAATGGTTGGAACTAAGTGTGAGGTACCCGCACGAAGGACCAAGCTGGAGAGAAGTCTGAGCACCCCATGAGCTGTAGTGCTTCAGCCTTTGGCCTACCAGGGAGTCTCTTTTACCCTTTTTATTAGTTATGGTGTGCATTGGGGACAATGCACAATTTTAAGTGTGGGGTGAGGAGACTGTCTAGGTGACTTTCTATGCTATTTTAGCTGTGTTAGTTTAATTAAATAATAGTTTTTTTTTAAAAAAAAATTAGACTTTTCCCGATGATGGATCTATTAGACAATTTTCTTGAGGGATTTAAGTCTAAAAAAAAAGATTTTCTTTTGTTAAGTAGTGTAGCAATTCCCCCTTGGTTTTTCTTTGTGCCGCGGTTCTTTTCCAAGGGTTTTATTTGAACCGGGTATAGTTAGTTTTTTTTTTTTGGAGTAGGAGCCATTGTGTTGTGTTTTGAATTGAAGCAATATCTCTTGACTTGGTTATGCCTTGAGAATAGTGAGTACTTTGGTTATGACGCTTAGGCTCAGTTTTTGACTCTTGTATAAGTACCTTAAATTGTATGATTTTAACTTTGCTTAACTGCTTTGACTAGAGTGTCTTGATGAATCCAATCCTGAGTGAGTTATGTGCCATGTGTGTGTGAGGTTTAGGTGTTATTCTGTGCAGTGCATTTGATGCCTAGAACTTGCCCCGTGTGTTTGCAAAGCGAAATAGTAGTGTTGTTCAGTCTTGGAAGTGATATAGGCGTTTCCCTGTTGAGCCAGATATGTATATTTTACCCACCTAATTGTTATGTATCGTAGTTAACCCCTTTGAGCCTGTAATTTTGTTTCTTTGGCAACCACATTACAAGCCTTACCCATTTGTTTGAATTAACCATCTATTTGAACCTTCTAACCTCTCATGAACACTTGAATTGTGATGATTTAGGTAAATGTTAAAGTGTGGGGTGGTTGGTTTGGCTTTTGAGTGGAACTAATGAAATCAGGAGAAAGGTGCACTGTTTTGAACAAGTAAGAGCCACTTGAATTGAAAAAAAAATATAGTTGTATTGCTGTGAAAAAAAAGTATTTCTTTAATAAGTGGTGACTCTTGCTGTAATTGTGCTTAAAGAAGTATGGGGTAATATACAGTGATGTAAAGGTGGAGTTTTGGTTTGACATAAATATGGGGTTTGAATGTTAAAGTATATGTATTAAAGTGCTTAGGGAGGTGTAGTCACTCTTATATCTAAATGTATCCTACCCGTCCCGTAGCCTACATTACAACCAAATAAAGTCCTAATTGATCCTAGATTGAATGAGCTCGATTAGTGGAGTAGTACACTACGGGCAAGCTTATGGTGCATCTTTTGTGGCATATGGGTATTATTTCTGAGAGTGAGTGAATTCTTTCTATCTTGAGTTCCTAAGTGTTCTTAAATTTTATTGTGTGGAACTCCTCTCTTTTGTTGTGTGAGGGCACTTGATTCATGAAGGAAAGGTAATGTCAGTGACCTCTATGTTAGAGTAAGTGGGTGAGTTGTGAATAATGTGTGGTACTTGTGAGTCAAACCTTGAGGTGAAGATGTTACGCTTTTGTGCTTAGTCTATTTTAAATACTCTTGGTGTAATGAGTTAGGAGAATTGTTTAAAAAGGTATTCTTGCCTCTGCGCTCAATTTTAAGTTGCTCGAGGACGAGCAAGAGTTTAAGTGTGGGGTGTTGATAAATGATGAAAAGTGCATATTTTTGAGTATATTTGCATATTAATTCTTGTGTGTGTCGCGGCAGATTACATGATTTTCGAAGTGAAATATACTCATTATGTGTTTCTTATGTGTAGGAACGAGTTTGGATGATAAATGATCAAAAGATGACAATTCGACACAAAAAGAAGAAATTAAAGGAGTGGGAGCTCGTCTACTCTCGTGCGTGGCACGAAGTCGGACGCGAAAAAGGAGAAAAATTAAGGCACAAAACAGCGAAGCGAAGCAAAGGCACGGAGCGCTTCGTGAAATGGAAGAATTTCAAAAGTTGCATCCGCGTCAAAGTCCGCGTCTAGACGCGAAGGCAGAGGCGGATCCGCGTCAACGTCCGCATCTAGACGCGAAGGCAGACGCGGATTCCAGCTCTCCCATCCGAAGTTGGATTGAAGAATTCCGCCCCTCATCAACCCTAGGTCATTTAAATACATCCTAAAACACCACTTTGGAGGAAGGGACACTAATTTAGGGTTAGACAACACCCTTGGAGGCAAGAACACGCTAGGAGCAAGGCGGGGAATTCTTCTACGAGTTTTTCCTTCCTCTTCCTATTTTTCATTGTTGGTTATGACTTTTAGTATTGTAGTTTTACATGCTATTATGAATAGCTAATTTGTTATCTAGGGTTTTGATGGAACCTTTTGTAGGATAAATTCTTGTTATTTTTATATAATTGAGCCGTAGTATTTTCTCTATTTGTTCAACTACGTGTTTGTTGTAGTTAATTGACAGGATCCTCAATTAGCTGTGCCTATTTAGTGTGCATAACTCGGGAGAGAGTGTATATTTAGGTAGTTGTTGAACAACACCACTCCCAAAGTATAAGAGGGATCTATAACTACGGGTTTAAAGGCGGGATTAGGGATAACGAAGCCTTGGGTGCAATCTAAAGTGAGCTGTAATAAACAAAGCCAGCTAGCGTAACTCGGGAGAGTGCGTCTAGTAAATTGTGGTAATTACTCGGGAGAGAGTTACGACAGTNTTCTCTCCCTTCTGCTCTACAAATCACCCGGAATTTCTGTGATACCAAGTCTGTTGAGAAGTGCCTGAGGCAGGTTTGTGCAAAGAGTGAGATGAAGCCTGAGCACAAGGTGCTATTTGAATTTGTGACAAGTGTCTGCTGCCCAGACAGGAGAGAAGGTACACTGCAAATTATATGGACCTGGTCCTTCTGGAGTGTCTTGTGACAGGAAAGCAGATTAACTGGCCTAGTTTCATTGTCAAGCTGCTGGATAGAGTGATAAATGGCTCCAAGGCCCATGCCACTCCTTATGGGTTTATACTGACAACTGTCTTGGCCAAGTTAGATGTGCCATTGAAGAAGTGGGAGATGGCCTCCAGCAAAGAGCACTTTGGGATCAAAACTCTGCAGGCTTGTAATTATCTGTTAAGTGTAACCCCAGTTGAACCTGTTTCATCCGTGAAGACTCCTGTGAACAGCAAAGTTAGGGCATTGGTTCTAGAATGTGGAACAAAAGATACAGAAATTGCTAGGCTCCAGGCTCGCATTGCTGAACTGGAAAGTGAAAGAAATGGCCTCAAAGATGAGCTAGCAAAGGAAAAAGAAAAGAGTGAAGGGATGCTCCAAACAATGCTTTATCTTCTTCAATCCCAACCCTCTAGTTCCTCCAAGCCCTAGAACCAATTTAGAAACTCCTTCAGTGACCCAGATTCGGGACTTTTCTCTGTTTTTTTTTGCTCATGGTTGGATGTTTGTTTTTCTTTTTGTGGTCTGTTTTGTAGAAACATCTCCTAATCAATGACAATGTGCTTTGTTTTCTCTTGTTCTATGAAACTTCTGATCTTAATAGTTAAATTTCTATGAAGCTGATTATTGATTAACTAAATCATGTTTTCACTTGCAGTTGCCCCAGTGGCCATGAGTAATAATTAACATCTGGGATTCTAATAAAATGCAACTTTTCGATGATGCCAAAAGGGGGAAGAGATATTGTGCTTTACTTTGTATTCTGAAAAATGTGATGTTTATAACCTGATTAAACCTGGTCCTTAATGATAAGTTAAATTAAAGTGTGAAAATTAAGCTGAGTTCCACAGGGTCTCTGATCAATAAAAGCACAGAGTTTGTCATCATCAAAAAGGGGGAATTTGTTGGCCCAAGTTCAGATGAAGTTTTGAAGATTGACAAAATGAACTCAGTCATGAACCAGGTCCATCATGTGAGACACAGTGTTGATATGCTTGCACTAGTGTGACATACGCGTGAAGAAGATAAGTCTCAAGGATCAGCAACAATATCTTCTGAATTGATCGAAAAGATTGCATATAGGATAAGGAGTTGAAGTCTCCTTA
>NW_017693370.1:0-4741 GCF_001879085.1 Nicotiana attenuata | reverse complement strand
ATAGGCTTAGCGATTCCTTGGAGGTTTTTGCCAAGTCCTTTGCCAGGTTCATATCCGCTCCAGTATGCTTTCAATATTGTTGTTCCACCATTTGTCTTTGTCGACTGCGTTGACCCGCTCGATGTGGTGGTAAGTTTCCCCACCTAATTTTTTTCTTCCTCCAATTGCTGGGATGGTCTGTCGGCTATATATGGGGTTGCTACCGTCACCATGAATGATCACTTCCTAGTGATTCCATTCAAATTTCACTGCCTGATGTAGTGTTGATGCCACAGCCCCGGCGGCATGAATCCATGGTCGTCCCAACAGCAGATTGTCAGAAGCCGGCACGTCTATCACTTGAAAATTAACATCAAACCAAGTGGGCCCCATTTGCAAACGTAGGCTAATTTCCCCAATAGTGGACCTTTGAGATCCGTCGAAAGCTTTGACGTTGATGGCCCCATCCTTGATTTCATGCAGCCCTTTTCCCAATGTTCTGAGTGTTACCAGAGGACAAATGTTGAGACTGGACCACCATCGACCAGGATCCGGGTGATAAAATAATCTTCGCACTGCACAATGATGTGCAATGCCTTGTTATGACTCAATCCTTCCGGTGGTAGCTCATCCTCGTGAAAGGTGATTTTATGACTCTCCAACACTTGGACCACCATGTTTGCCATTTCTCCTCCAGTGATGTTGCTTGGTACATACACCTCACTCAATACCTTCAACAAGGCATTCTTGTGTGCACCAGAACTTTGTAATAAAGCCAAGATAGAAATTTGTGCCGGTGATTTGTTCAGCTAGTCAATGACCGAGTATTCCTTGGCTTGTATCTTTCTCCAGAGATCACCGAGTCCAGTTTCAATGATGGCTTGTCGGCCAGAGGTCTGCTTACTCGACTCAGCTAAGTGTTCTGGGGTATAAACCCTGCCGGTTCTTATGATACCCGGCACTGCAACTGTTTCTCCGAACTTGGCTTTTCCTTTCCTTCTTGCCTTGGCTGTGTAGTCCCACGGTATAGCTTTTGTGTGGAACGGTGTTACGGCTGTCATTGCTACTGGAATAGGCACCCTTGCCTTGGAAGGTAATACAGGAACTTCAAAGGGCTCAGGCGCCTTTGGGGACCCAAACTCGACCTCGATTGGTGTTGGCGTCTTTGCGGAGGCTGGTGCTTCAAACTCAAGCGGTATGGACATGTTTACCTCAGCATCTTCAGAAGGCTGAATTTGGACTACAATCGGGTTAAGAGTGACTGTTGGTTTCTTTGGATCGTCACCTTCCGTGATCAAACCGATTGATCCTTTGGGATCCCCATCATCTTCTATTTCAATCATATGAACACTTCCACCCTTGTGGTCTGGTAGGGGGTTTGCTGCGGACGTTCAGAGCAGGCTCCTTTGCCACGATAATCTTGTTATCAATTAAAGCCTGGATCTTGTCCTTCAGGGAGCAGCACTCATCAATAGTATGTCCCTTCATGCCAGAATGGTATGCACAGGTTTTGTTTGGGTTAATCCACCTGGAAGGATTTTCAGGAGTTATGGCAGGGATAGTGGTGACATAACCAGCGGCTTTGAGTTTTTCGTACAGTTGGTCGATTGGCTCGGCAATGGCGGTGTATTGTTTGGGAGGTCCGCGGTCAAAATTTGGTCGGGGTCTAGGAAAGTTTTGGCGAGTACGAGGTGATTGATAGTGGGATGGTTGAGTGTTATAGGCTTGGTAGACTTGTGCGGGTTGGGAATATTTGGGTGAAGTGGGTTGGTATGTGGGAGGTGGAGGTGATTGATAGGTAGGTGGTGGAGCTTGGTAGGAAGGTGCGGGTGCTTGGAGATTTGGAGCGGGTTGATATGTAAGTGGAGATATCGGGTAGGTCTGATATTTGACTGGTGATTTGGTTCTCTGTGCAACCATTACGGCACTTACGTCCCTCTTCTTGGATGTACCACCGGACTGCAGAGCCTTATTGGTGGCTTGCAAAGCTTCAAAGTTAGTGACCATACCACTTTTGATGCCCTCTTCAATCCTTTCTCCCAGCCTGATGATGTCAGAAAATTTATGGTTCTCGATCAGCATCAACCTTTCGTAGTACTGTGGGTCTTGAGCCCGGACGAAAAACCTGTTCATTTGTTCTTCTTCTAAAGCCGGCCTGACCTTAGAAGCTTCTGATCTCCAACGAGTAGCATACTCGCTGAATGTCTCCGTGGGTTTCTTTTTCAAGTTCTGGATGTAGAACACATCTGGCGCATTCTCCGTGTTGAATATGAACCTGTCCATGAAATCGGATGCCATACTTACCCAGTTCGACCACTTCTTCGGGTCTTGGCTAATGTACCAAGATAGAGCATCCCCTTTCAGACTTCTCATAAAGAGCTTCATGCGAACCTTTTCATCCTTTCCTACTCCGACCAGCTTGTCGCAGTATGTCCTCAAATGAACTCTGGGATCTCCTGTACCATCAAACATTTCAAACTTGGGAGGTTTGTACCCCTCGGGCAGTTTGACATTTGGTTGAATGCAAAGGTCTTCGTAATTCAGTCCCTCGATCCCCTTGCTTCCTTCAACACCCTAAACTCGGCTAGTCAGCTTCTTGAGTTCTGCGGCTAGATTCTTGATAGGAGAGTTTTTGTCATCAGACTCAGGTGGGCTTGAGGCGGGCTGAATGGGGTGTGGTATGGTTTCCACATAGATGGGGGTGTTGTGGTGATGATCATTTGTGGAGTTCAGTGGTTCGGGGATGAGCAGTGGGGTGTTGCTTGAAGTGTGGCATGTGTTGCAGTAGTGATGGGGAGTGGGTTGGTTTTGTGGCTTCGGGATGTTTTGAGGAGGTATGGGATTTTTAGTGTTGGGGAAGCTGATATCCGGGGTAGTGAGGGAAAACGACAAGCTTGCCAAGTTCCGAACTTGGTCCAATTCTTCCTGAAATTTCAATAACTTCTGTTCGAGCTGGGAGGCACTTTCCTTGGAAACCTGAATACCCTGAGAAGTCTCTACCCTTCAACTGAGCTCTCCTTTCTGATGTTGCTCAAATCTTCCATCTTTCCTTTGTTCTTGTTTTTTATAGGACTCGGAGGAGGAGGAGGCGGAGGACCCTTGGATCTTGTGGAATATGACAACGATGCCAGAGTGCACGAACTAACCTTTGGGGAGGGGAATAAGCAAAAGGTAACAAGTTAGTAGGGATCGTAAGAAGAAAACGTTGCAATATTTAAACACATAGTGTAAGAATATAAATCGTGTCCTAAATTGGGAGCCTCGTTGTGCCCGAGGTAGGCCTAGCGACAAGTAAATTTGGAGAACTTAGAATGCTAAATGCCTCACTTTATTGATAAAAATAAGACGAATCCCAAAACGACACTAAATAACAGGAAATGAAAGTGTCACTAGTGGCCATAGGCCTTATTACATTTGTAAAGCAAAAATAAACTCCTATCTACTTGGTCCCAGAAGGACCTTCCCCAGACTCGGCATTGTTGGCTCCGTCGAACAGCTTCACCAGCTCACGAAGTCCTAGCAGCAAGTAGGCTCTGGATGATGTTGTTGTTGGACTGGATTTCCAAGAGAGAAGGTAGGTTCCCCAAATATCTCCGGATGAGAGTCTGATCACTTGAGTGAAAATCCTTCCACCAGCTTAGCAGTTTGGGGTGGATATTGGTGACCATGCCGAATCTGGGGACTTCGTGCCTCATTTTCTGCAAAACAAAAGGTTAGGCCCTTTTCCCCCACCGGACTCGACTATTTAACATCAACAATTAGCATAAGAAGCATTTAGTTCCCCAAATGAATGCACAGAATGTGGTAGTGTCCGTTTGGGTTTCAAGGAAACCCAGTGGACTTTGGACAAGGCTATCTTAAAGAGTCATTATGCGGACCGCATAACTGACTTGGCTATGTTTGACCATGATGCATGCACAATTAAACAGAGTAAGGTTCCTATGGGGTATTAGACTGGTACCCTTGAGCGGACAACTCAAGAGGGAAAGGCGCGGAACCGTCGACTACACCGTTGATGGACTGGTTTTACCGCAAATATGCCTTTGCCGGATTTAGGGGGTGATAATATCGGAAGGGCGCAACCACTCATTATAAGCGTTGCTATGGGATTTTGTTTGGCACGAGTGGAATATGATATTGAAAAAAAGCCATACAATAATTAACAGATTGTCATGTACTTTCACGTTCATAAAGTAATGATTATAATAATTTCTCGTAATTACAACAGTATTGAAGGAAGGCGGTAAAAGAAAGCATTAAAGAAAAGAAACAAAGAACCAAGTCAGTTTCGTAATAGAAAAGATATAAAGACATTAAATAAAGGCAATAAAGAAGCAGTAAAGTCACAAGCAACATGAAATGGTAAAAGCCTAAAGAAATCCCCAGCAGAGTCGCCATGTTGTCGATGCCCCCTTTTTCTAAAGGCAAAATCAGGTTTACGACATTTGGGCGGACAACTCTATTCCTTTTGGGAATTTGGGTTTGAGATTTAGAAGAGTCGCCACCTAATGATTAAGTGCATTAGGACACTAAGGATTTAAAAGAAAGAAGAACCAGAGAATGGGTAAGGGCTTGAAATTATCTCAGGGGGAAGGTGTTAGGCACCCCCCAAGATCCACTAGTGTGGTTCCCGGCCATGTTACAATTGTGACTTTAAAACAAGTAAACATACAAGACAACTTCCACATAACGATTACAAGTAGGAATGTATAAAGGTTAAATAAACATGCTGAAGTCAGGAAATAGGTGGTTTCATAGTTGT
>NW_017693369.1:0-4742 GCF_001879085.1 Nicotiana attenuata | reverse complement strand
ATACTGCACATAGATGGTTCGATGTTTCTGATTCAAGTCACCTAGATACCATGCCTATAGGGTTTAACGTTTAATTATGATATAAGTCATCTAGAAATCTTGCCTATAGGACCTTAACGTTTATGTAATCAGTGCATATAGAAATCATGCCTATAGGGAATGCATATGCATTAGGCAAACTGTAGGGTAATTAAATAATTACCTCTTCTTACCAGTTCTTAATAGACTTTTTAAATCAGATATAGATATCATAGGATTCCGCATCAAGTTCGTCCGATTCTTCTTAAGCAATAACAATCTGTTAACTGGTCTCTAATGTCTTAATGTTTTCAGCCTCAATCTTTTGACAAAAACTCTTTTGAATCAGTATACATTTGAGTCCTTCAAATCAGCACCTCTTCTGAAATGGTTTCTTTCTAAAATTCTGCCTAAACATTTTCCAACTAAGTTTTGGTCTTCCTGAAATTGTCTTTAAAACAGTTCTGCAGTTTACTCTTTCCTTAAGTATTTCTGACTTTGGAACTCCTTTTATGGTTTATACTCATGATTCTCTTAAAACTTATTTCTAAACTGACTGCAGTCTGTACTTTCCGGCATTAGACTACTTTTCTAGAACCAGTACTTTCTAAATCACTCGCTTAAAATACCTTAAGTTTTGACAATTGGATCCGAGTTGCCTAATGTGGGCTTCCTGTCTAAACGTATGTATCGAACCAGTCCGCTCGCTGCTTAATTTTTAATTTTAAAGACCAAACCAGTATGTGTAAAGGCATGCTAAACTATATGTTATCTGATTCACGGGGTTTATGTGAGCCTTACCTGTTTGTCTGTTCATTCCCCCTACTTGTTACTTGTTTTTGAATGTCGATTAGAATTTTTGTCCTTTAAACTCCATAAATGCCCCCCATCACTTTCTTCCCCTTTTAGGATTAGAAGTCCTAATGCCCCGGGACTGATAGCTTGGGACGGGTAATAGCATGCAATAGGCAAACGATACCATTTCGCGCTCCAATACCTTAACGGGGTGGGAAAGGGTAGACATGGAGATGATGATTACACGATAACACTATGCGTACAATTGAGTGCCAGTGTTGTGCGAATGATCCATGTAATATATAAACCTAGGACCCCCCTCCCTCTTTATTAGTTTAACAATTTTCTGAGTCTTAAAAAGCTGTTGCACTTTCGACTTGTATTTTTCACATTGTCCGCACTAAGTACTTGACTTCTTCCTACTTGCACTTTTAACTAAACTGCTCCTTCCCTAAAATTCAGCACTTTTTTTTTACCTTTTGTGCTCCTTATTTGTAATAGTTTTCTCGTATTTGCAATGCTTGCTTGTTTACTTGTTTGTTTACATTCAAAGTCACAATTGTAGCATGGCCGGGAACCACACTAGTGGATCTTGAGGGGTGCCTAACACCTTCCCCTCGAGATAATTTCTAGCCCTTACCCAAACTCTGGTTCTTCATCTCAATTTCTTCCTTAAAGTGTCCTAATGCACTATAATCATTAGGTGGCAACTCTTCAAACTCAAAAACCCAATTCTCGCAAGGGAATAGAGTTGTCCTCCCGAATGTCGTATACCCGATTCCGAACTTCGTTTTGGAAGAAAAAGGGGACGTCGACGGCATGGCGACTCTGCTGGGGAATTCTTTAGGCTTTTACCATTACATGCTATATGTGGCTTTATTGCTTTCTTTATTGCTTTTGTTTAATACCTTTATTTGAAACTGACTTGTTTCTTTTGTTTCTTTTTCTTTAATTACTGCTTTCCGTCAACACTGTTGTAATTTTTTTTTTGAGCAATTATTGTATGAACGTGAAAATACATGTCAATTTGTTTCATTCTTGTAAACTGCATCTTCAACATCATATTCCACTCGTGCCAAACAAATACTATAGCAACGGTTATAATGAGTTGTTGCGCTCTTCCAATACTATCACCCCCTAAATTTGGCAAAGGCATATTTGCGGTAAAACCAGTCGATCAGCGGTGCAGTCGACGGTTCCGTGCCTTTCCCTCTTGAGTTGTCCGCTCAAGGGTACCTGTCTAATACCCCAATAGAAACCTTACTCCGTTTAAACTGTACATGCATCATGGTCAAACCTAGCCAAGTCAGTTATGTTGTCCACATAATGACTCATTAGGATAGCCTTGTCCAAAGTCCACCGGGTTTCCTTGAAACCAAACGGACACCTCCATGTTTTGTGCATTTATTTGGAGAACTAAATGCTTGCTATGCTAATTATTGGTATAAATAGTCGAGTTTGGTGGGGTGAGGGCCTAACGCTTTGTTTTGCAAAAAATGGAGAACAAGGTCCCCGACTTCGGTATGGTCAGTATACCCTCACTCTTGCTGACCTGGTGGAGGAATCTCCCATCAAATGACCAAATCAATGAATGGAAAGAGAGGGTCACCAAGGCTAGCAAAAAGCAGGAATATCTGGAATACAGTCTGCTGGAATTGGAAGGAAAAGTAAGAAAAAGAGTCACCGACTGCCAGAACGCTGAGGGAAACGAAGGAGAACGCCTGGCAAAGGCATTTTTACTGGTGAACCTACGCGAGCTGGAGGATTCGATCAACGAGAGCATTCAACCTGGGGAAGGTCCTTCTGGGACCAAGTAGTTAGGAATCTCTTTTCTTTTTCGCTTTAAAATGTAATAAGGCCAATGGCCATTAGTGACATTTTACTTTATGCAATTTTAGCATCGTGTTGGGATTCATCTTATTTTTATCAATAAAATGAGGCATTTAGCATTATAAGTTCTCCAAAACTATTTGTCGCTAGGCCTACCTCGGGCACAACGAGGCACCAAAATTAGGACGCGATTTATATTCCCGCACAATGTGTTTAAATACTGCAGTATTTTTTCCCCATAACCCGCACTAACTTGTTACCTTTTTGTTTTTCTTTTTTTTTTTATTCCCCTCCCCAAAGGTTAGTTCGTGCATTCTGGCACCATCAGCATACTCCACAAGATCTAAGGGCCCTCCACCGCCTCCTCCTCCAAGTCCTGTCCGGAACAAGAACAAAGGAAAAATGGAAAACACAAGTGCTAGAAAGGAGATTGAAAGAGAGGAAACATCTCAGGGTACCCCAATTGCTAAGGGAACTGCTGCTCATCTTGATCAAAAATTGCTGAAATTCCAGGAAGAGTTGGACCAAGTTCGGAACTTGGCAAGCCTATCATTCTCTCTTGCTGCTCCTGATGTCAAGACCCAGAATCCTGCACCTCCACAAAACACCCTGCAACCACAAATACAACCTGCTCGCGTCCAAACCTGCAACACATGCAACAACACTCCATTGCTCATTCCCGAGCCGCCAAGCACCATAAACGACCACCTCCATAACACTCCTATCTTTGTGGAAACTATACCTCACTACACCCAACCGATCTCAAATGCACCTGAGTCTGATGACAAAGACTCCCTCATCAGGAACTTGGCAGCCGAGCTCAAGAAGTTAACCAGTCGGGTCCAGGGTGTCGAAGGTAGCAAAGGCAGTGAGGGGCTGAACTATGAAGACTTGTGCATTCAACCAGATGTTGAACTTCCGGAGGGGTACAAACCTCCCAAGTTCGAAATGTTTGATGGTTCCGGAGATCCCAGAGTTCACCTGAGGTCCTATTGCGACAAGTTAGTTAGGGTTGGAAGAGATGAGAAAATCCGCATGAAGCTCTTCATGAGGAGCTTGAAGGGAGATGCACTATCCTAGTATATCAGTCAGGACCCCAGGAAATGGACGAGTTGGGTAAGCATGGCATCGGACTTCATGGATAGATTCCGGTTCAATACCGAGACGCCCCGGATGTGTTCTACATACAGAATTTGAAGAAGAAGCTCACCGAAACAATCCGCAAGTATGCTACTCGTTGGAGGTCAGAAGCTGCCAAGGTCAGGCCGGCCCTGGAAGAATAACAAATGAATAGGTGCTTCGTCCGGACTCAGGATCCCCAATATTATGAAAGGTTGATGCTGATCGAGGGTCAAAAGTTCTCTGATATCATCAAACTCGGAGAAAGTATTGAAGAGGGCATCAAGAATGGTATGGTAACAAATCTTAAAGCATTGCAAGCCACCACTAAAGCTTTACAAACTGGTGGCGCTTCCAAGAAGAAAGATGTAAGTGCCGTGATGATCGCACAGGGAGCCAAGTCACCACCAAAATACCACACCTACCCATCATCTCCACTTACATATCAGCCTATCCCAAATTACCAAGCACCCGCACTTTCCTATCCACCTCCCGTTTACCAGTCCTCTCCACCTCTCACTTATCAACCCACTTCACCCAGATACTCTCAACCAGCACCTGTTTACCAAGCTTATAACACTCAACCCTCTCACTACCAGTCACCACCCACTCGCCAAAATTTTCCAAGGCCCAGACCAAATTTCGAACGAAAAC
This sequence comes from Nicotiana attenuata, assembly GCF_001879085.1. Taxonomy (NCBI): domain Eukaryota; kingdom Viridiplantae; phylum Streptophyta; class Magnoliopsida; order Solanales; family Solanaceae; genus Nicotiana; species Nicotiana attenuata. The sequence continues at coordinate 326 of NW_017693369.1, read as the reverse complement.
CTCCCAGACAATACACAACCATCGCAGAACCAATTGACCAGCTATATGAAAGACTTAAAGCCGCCGGTTACGTCACTCCCATCCAAGCAAAAGCTCCAGAAAATCCCTCCCAGTGGGTCAACCCCAACAAGACCTGTGCGTATCACTCCGGCATGAAAGGACACACCCTTGACGAGTGCTGTTCATTGAAAGATAAGATTCAGACCCTGATCGACAACAAGGTCATCATAGCAAAGGAGCCTGCTCCTAATGTCCGCAACAACCTTCTACCTGACCACAAAGTTGGAGACGTTCATATGATTGAGGTCGAGGATGATTGAGACCCT
>NW_017693368.1:0-4743 GCF_001879085.1 Nicotiana attenuata | reverse complement strand
CAAATCAAAAATAATCAACCAAACTGTGGTCTATCACCACTAGTAAACTATTCGAATAACTATGATAACTCAGCAGTCCCAACTTCTAACAGTCCTAGGCAGTCCAAATTAATACAGATCCATTGATCAATCCTGCAGTCCACACGCTACCAAAATAGTCCAAAGTTTATACATATACAATTTCACATTTAACTACGCTAAACAATTACATCTATTATCCTTTAACTACTAGTGTATAACAATCCAGCAGGCATATTTCAGGATCCAGCAAACTGGCAGTTTTATTCCATTTTTCAAGCTCGGAATTACAGTAGAGATTCAATTGTGTACCTGAATTTGAAATAGAACAGGAAGCACGAGAGGTCAGCAGCAGAATAACAGAATCAGCAGCCCAGGAAGATTTCAAAACCAAATAGCACCAATATAACCCAGCAATAAACCGTAACACTAACACACTTGATAAATGATATCAACAGCAACAGTAACAGCCAAAACAGACTCAATTGAACTTGAATACACCCAGGAGTAGACTTAGTAGACTACTAAACATTTTCAGCAACCAGAAGAAGTGAGAATTAATGCTTAGCACTCACGTTTCACCTAAAACTGCAATGTAACAGTATTGTTTTTGATTTTCTGTAACTTCTATATTTTTTTTTTGATTTTCTACTGGATTTTGCTTGTTTTGGTTTTTCTTCAGAAAACTAAGATCTAGGAGAGAGTTTTCGATCTCAGAAGTCAGATTTCCTTTTGGTTTGAAATTCAAATTAGAGGCTCAGATCTGTAGGAGAGGTTTGGGGAATTTTTGGGGGCTCCCCAAAAACTTCTTATGCAAGGCAAATAAATGCCTATTTATAGGTAAACTTAGGGTACAATTTCAGGTTTTCACTTTACCCATTAGTCCCTATCTTAATTCTATTTTCTACCCCTTGTTTCTTGACTTGTTACACAAGTAACTACCACTATTTTTGTGAATTTCAGTTTAAAACCCTTCTAGAAAGTCCTAGGGGGTTCTATTCTGATTTTTCTACCCTTAGAATCCCTAAACTACCCTTGTATTAATTCTGAAATTACTATTTCTAATAAAACTACCCTTTTCCATACCCAAGCTACCCCTAAAACCCTTTTGGAATTACTGACCAACCCAAACCCAATTCCAACCACACCAAACCCTTCAGCTTGATCAAAGGCTAACTATGACTAATTTCAAGGATCTGAATTTATTCAGTAACAATCAAAGTTCTCAAATACAACTCGACCCCAAAGATTTATCACAAATCCAAATAATCCTAAATTATGGCTTGAGTTAACTACTGAAAAGTAGAAACAACAACTACTATCGGCCATTTTAACAGTCGACAACAAACATAAATTAATCACCAAACAAATTATGAATTAAAACTGACTTAATACCAACAAACCTAAAGCACCGGTAGATTTAAACAAAAGACATCTAAACTGATGCAAAATTACAGTCTACACACTTTAGGCTAATTTTAAGAACAAGAGATTCAAATAATAAAAGCAAAAGGAATAGGAAAACTTACTTATGTAAGATTGAACGAAGGCCAGACTTCAATTCGAGTCTCGAGATGATGTTAAACGTTTGTTCTTTGTCAAGAACAAACGAAAACATGATTTCGTGGCTCAAATTCAATGCTGGACTCAAGAATTGGAAAAGATTCGAGTGGTTCGACATTCTAGGGTTCTGCCGCCCTTCTGATTTGAGATTCGAGAACTTCACGAAACATTTGAAGGAGACCAGTTAGGGATTTTGGAAGAAGGAGGTGAAGAGGGTTTAGAATGTGAATTTCATGAAGTTTGGGAGGTGGCGCCGCCGTGTGCGGCGGCGGCGGCGCCTAAGGTTTGGGGGATTTGGGATGTTTGGTTGGGTTTTGGAAGAAAATAGTGACGGATTTGGAACGAGGAGGGGACAGGGATTCTGGGGTGAAATTTTGGGGTCGATTGGGGTTGCGCCGCCGGCGGCGACGATTTCCGCCCGGCGGAGATGGGAGGAGGACGGTGGAGTAACGCCGGCGTTACAGGGAGTACGAGGAGGGTGAGGGATGTTTTAGGGTTTTGGGCATAATTTCGGACACTTTTATTTGAATTGAAGGATCAATCCAGGCCGTTGGATTTGAGGGGATGGACGGTCATGATTAAACGACGTCAAAATGACGTCGTTTTGAGTATGGGGCAATTGACCGGGCAGGGCGTTTGGGCCAGTGGTTTGGTCCGATTTTGAATGACTTTTGGGCTTAAAATTAAATTTTGGCCCAAAATTTGGTCTTTCATCAAGACCATTCTTTTATTTTATTTTTACTCTTTTCTTTTGTTAGCCTTTTGTATTTACTTATTATTTTTTCTGATTTTATAAAATGTTAAAACGAAACAAAGACCTAATTAATCTATTTAACTCCTAAAATTATTTAAGATTCTATTTAAAGATAAATGCAACAATTAATAATTAAACGTGCAAAGAACTATTTTTGCAATTTTCTTTAACTTTGTTCTAAAACTAACTAATACTAAAATTGTGACATTAAATCCCTAAATGCAAATGCATATTTGTATTTTCATATGAATAAAATGCAACCAATTAATACAAAAATGTAGCAAAAAATTCACAAAAATTGTAATATAATAGAGAAATCAATTATTTGAGACTTTTGAAAATAGTTTGCTTAGGGAAAAAATCACGTGCTCACAGCTGCCCCTCTTTGCCCGAAAACACGAAGAGTTTTCGTGCAAAGATAAGTGAGCGGAAACGAGCGATTTTTGCCTGTTCGCATATTCCGTGTGAAGCATTTTTTAAAAGAGTTGGCCGCACCCTGCTTCAAAGGTTGCCTACATATCCTGGGCTAAACAGGAATCAGGTCAGTGTAGTTCGGGAATGTTTGGTAGCTGGGACTACCAAGAGCTGCGACTTTCTGCTGTTGCTGTTGCTACTGCTCGCTGACCTCCTTATTACACCGTGTTAAAATAAAAAGAAGCTATCCTAAGCTATGATCTACGAATTACAAAAGGGTCCTATCTATGTCTTCTAACTTGTTCTTGTGTTGCCTTGAACTTGTATCTTGTAATCTTCCGATGGTATTCCTGTTGTTGTCTTGCATTGTGATTGGTGATATTGTTGCCATTCCTCCGAATGATGCTTGATTGTTACCATTTGAAACATGTGTCCTTTTTCCAGGTGGGCTCCTGACGCTTTGAAAAGTATGCCTCCGTTCTCCAGGCGGGCTTCTGATTGCTGGAACTTAAAACATGTGCCTCTGTTCTCCAGGCGGGACTCCTGACTTCAACAAAATAAACAACAAAGAAAATTCTCTGCCCCAGCCTGATAACTAGGTACAACATGTTATCAAATATTAAGAGCTAAAAATCGAATTATACTTCCCTTGTTCTTCAGGTGGGCGCCTGATCGCTGAACTTGAAAATATTCCCTTGTTCTCCAGGTGGGCTCCTGACTGCTGGAACTTGAAACATATGCCTCTGTTCTCCAGGCGGGCTCCTGACTGCTGACTTGAAATGTATTCCCTTGTTCTCCAGGTGGGTTCCTGACGGCAAAATTTGAAATGTATTCCCTTGTTCTCCAGGCGGGCTCCTGCTTTCAACAAAATAGACAAAAACAAAGAAAATTTCTGCCCTGGTTTGGTAGCTGGGCTTGTATATGAGTGTTAACCGGACCGTATTACCAAATATCAATAAGAACTTAAAAGCTAAAACTTGAATTGTACTCCCTTGTTCTCCAGGTGGGTTCCTGACTGCTGACTTGAAATGTATTCCCTGCTCTCCAGGCGGGCTCGTGACTTCAGCTGACCTGAAAGGTATTCCCTTGTTCTTCAGGCGGGCTCCTGACTGCTGACTTGCAATGTATTCCCTTTTCTCCAGGTGGGCTCCTGATTTCAACAAAACAGGCGAAACAAAGAAAATTTCTTGCCCCAGTTTGGTGGATGGGCACATATGTGATTGTAAACCATATCATGTTACCAAATATTGGTAAGAATTTGAAAGCTAAAACTTGAACTGTACTCCCTTGTTCTCCAGGCGGGCTCCTGACTACTAAAACTTGAATGTATTCCCTTGTTCTCCAGGTGGGTGTCCTGATTTCAACAAAACAGACAAAACAAAGAAAATTTCTGCCCCTGTTCCAATCAAAGAAAAATTCGTTAATGTAAAATGGTGGTTAGCTGCTGGCATTCTTGTTGGTCATGCTCCCGCTTCTGACTTTGCTCTGACTTGCTTCTTTGGACTTGCTTTGACTTGCCACGACTTTCCGATTGACTTTCCACTCCCTGATCTTGATGACCCAAATGCTTTACCTTGTATTACTGTTTGGTGTTTCTGTTCCTTTCTTGCGAACTTTGCTTCTCCCTCACAACCATCTGATTATTCCACTGATTTCCACTGGTCCTTCATGTTTTACTTTCTTTTGTATATGTCCCAACCTCATATAACTAGGAAGCTGGTAGTTAGCTTTGACGTCCTTCTTTTGTTTGTGAATAGAGCTGACACTGAAACATCTTATAGACAGACTTCAAGAGAATGAAATGCAATGACCTCGAAGGTTTTGAGGATAGAAAACTCTGAAAACGAATGAGTTGTATGAAAGGGAAAAGGACAGGACTTATCTGAGTCGGAAAGGCTGATTCCATTGGTTGTGCCATACATTTTGGATTCCAGTCCTAGTCTGTCCAACCAATCAATTGTCAATTGTCCACATTTGCTGTTTCTATACTTTTC
>NW_017693367.1:0-4743 GCF_001879085.1 Nicotiana attenuata | reverse complement strand
ATATATATATATATATATATATATATATATATATATATATATATAAAATTGGCTTTTGAGATGTAACGCAATTTCTTTTATCTATAAAAATTTCATAAATTAGATCAATTATAAGATTACATGTTCTTTGTGAAGACAAAGGTACATAACCAAATAAATAAAAGATTATAAGTACAATTACAAAGATAGGTTTCTTTGGACTTTGGTTAGAGCACCCCGATAATTACAGTGAAGAACTGCCGGTGAAGAAAAAGGAGGACCAGAGCATAGTGCACTGTGATGCAGCCACGTGTTAGTGGTGCACGGGTAAAGTTAATAAAAAATATAATCAAGTAGAAAACTGATGCTTTAATTATTACTTATTAATTAAAAGCTGTTCTAAACACTGTCTTCGGAATATAGTGTTAAAGCATTCCCGCCGAACGAGTTGATAATGTAATTGGTTTTTCAACACAAAATTAAAGTACAACAGGATATATTAGATTTCTTTTTTTCTTTTTTGGGAAAACTTCTAAAGAATTTTAATTAAAAACCTCATTTTTCCCATAAAACAATCCTTTTGAAATTTCTTTCTTCTTTTACCATTAACGATTAACGAAATTGCTGCAAGGAATCTTTTCGAGATAACGCATATATTAGTCGATTAAATAAGAAAAAAGCTACTCTCAAACATATACTGCCTTCTTCACTTTTATTTGTCCACTATTAATTTTACACGCCCTTTGAGAAATAATAAATATAGTGCATAATTTATCATAATATCAATATTAATTGGTGTATATTCTTATAGGATTTGAAAAATAATTTGGAATGAGTAATTAATGCTAACGGCAAAAAACAAAAAAATTATTTTTCTCTTAAGATACAATAAATGACAAATAAAAATGAAAATTTATTTTTAGAATAATTGACAACTAAAAGTGAAGGGAGAGTATTTAAAGAGAAATAGTAAAATAATAAAATGTGAAACAAAAATCCTTGGAAGTAGGAATAAGGATCCATTCATGGAGGCGTGTAACGTGGAGCCGTGACAAACATTAGCACCCGGCGTAAGTTAGAAAATGCTGTCTTTTGCTTTATGAGCTTCACCACGGTAATCTTCGAAGTTATGAACACCACACCATTGGCGGGGACTGGAGAGCCATAAATTTTACTAAGACAATTTTCAACCTTACACTAAATATTACACCAAATTCTATTTTAATGTAATAGTTAATATTTTAATATTTCAATCCAATACCATTTCTTTGTCACGACCCAAACCCCGATCGTGATGGCGCCCAACACATTGCTAGGCAAGCCCGACCATTTACACAACCTTAGCCCAATAACCTATGTAAATAATTAAATGTTCGCTACCATAATACCAATTTAGTACGGAAATTTTGATAAGATCTCTAACATTCGAAAACCTCAAAATAAAATACTAAATAGCCCACCGAATCTGGTGTCACGAACATGAGCCTCTAAACAGATTATCCACCTATTACAAATCCGACTAGGAAAATTACGAATAAAATAATAAAGATAGATGGGAGAGATCAGAGCTGCGAACGCCATGCAGCTACCTTGATACTCCCGGATGATGCTGCTCAGCTAACACGAATCTTCACTCACCCTGTGGTGTACCTGAATCTGCACACAAGGTGCAGGGAGTATGGTACTTCCAACTCAGAAAGTAATAAATATAAATAAAGTCTGAGGATCAGAAATCCTAAATAACCACAAAGTAGAGCTATAAATACAACAACGTGGACCAATAGCATAATACGGTAAACATTAAAACAGTTATAATAAAGTCACACCAGAAGGAGAATAAATAACAAGTAAATATGCAATGCAACACATAAACCGGTACCTCCAGTACCCCGCTGCGGCCGTGCAGCCCGCTCCATTTATTTAACGTCGACAGAGCTCATTGGGGTTGTGCAGACTCCGGGAGGGGCCCCTTACGGCCCAAGCACAATAATAAGCCATCTCGTGGCATCGAACAGGCCCTTGGCCTCATATCAATATCATTATTAAACCATTGCGGCGCGCAGCCCGATCCCATACTCAGTCCAAAAATCACACAACAGTATAAAAATATTCAGCTTAAACTTCATTAAAAATATTACTTAAGTTCCAAGTTTTGAGAAAAGGTGGCTGAGTTTGCAAAACAGTATTAAATACTAGGACTGAGTTTAATATATATGAATATGGTAAGAAATCATTAAAACAATCCCTGAAGGATTCAAGTAGTTGGCACAAGGCCCAATGATAACAATTTAATCCATTTTTATAAGGATATCACGAAACTACAAACAAATAGGTAGTAATTTTTATTAAGCGGGACGGACCAAGTCACAATCCCCGACGGTGCTCTACCCCACGCCCGTTATCCGGCGTGCAAGTCACCTCACATAGCACTACGTTGTGCAAATTCGGGGTTTCAAACCCTCAATACAGCATTTACATTTATTGCTAACCTCAAGCCGGCCAAAGTCCTAGCTTGCTATGCCCTTGCCTTTCGAATTCACCTCTTCGCGCGTCGAATCTGACCAAAACCACAACGAATACGTCACAGTATACTAAGGGAATATAACCCAATCGAAAAGACTCGAAAAACATCAAAAATCACGAAGTTGGCAAAACCCGAGCCCCGGGCCCACTTCTCGAAAAATTATAAAATTCACATCACCGGATTCCTTATCTCGCCACGAGTCCATGCATATAAAGAACACCAAAATCAGAGTCCAAATGACCCCTCAAATTCCTATTTTTGTTCTCTTAGGTTTCAAGCCCTAAACCACCATTTTTGACCTTAAATCCTTGAGTTTTCAGTCTAATTTCATGTGTTTGCACCATAAAATCGTGTTTTTGGCTTAGAAATTCTTACCTCAATGAAGTCCCTTGATTCCTCTCTCCAACTCGCCCAAATTCTCCAAGTCCGAATTGAGAATATGAAACCCTTTCAAAAATTCGCGAAAGGAAATAAAAACTATTCTGACCAGTTATTTCCGCATTTGCGGCTCCATGGCCGCATCTGCGGCTCCCGCTTTTGCGGTCAATGCACCGCTTCTGCGGACATATCCGCTTCTGCGGTTTAACATCCGCTCCTGCGCCTCCCGCTTCTGCGGACATATTAATGCATCTGCGGATCCCCATAAGAGCTCAAATACCGCATCTGCGGTCCTCCTGTCGCATCTGCGACTCCGCAGATGCGGTCACCAATTCCGCACCTGCGATCCCTGCCGCTTCTGCGTCTCTCCTCTCGCTTCTGCGGTCCGCTCTGCGGCCCAATTCCGCAGAAGCGAAAATACCAAAAGCAGCACAGGTTCTGCAATCTCTTAAGTTCAAAACTTCCCGTTAGCCATCCGAAATAACCCCGAGGCCCTCCGGACCTCAACCAAAAATACAAGCATGATCCAATACCTTATTCAAACTTGCTCCAATCATTAAAACACCTCAAACAACACTAAAACCATCATTTCTCATTGAATTCAAGCCTAAGTTCTTCTAAAACTTCCGAAACACGCATTCGATCAGAAACCCAATCAAAACACCTCCGAATGACCTGAAATTTTGCACACACATCCAAAATCACCTAACGAAGCTACTGCAACTCTCGAAATCTCATTCCGACCCCCGGATCAAAATTTCACCTACCAACCGGAATTCGCCAAAATACTAACTTCGCCAATTCAAGCCTAATTCTACACCGAACCTCCAAAATCAATTCCGATCGCACTCCTAAGTCACAAATCATCCCCAAAGCTAACCAAACCATCAGAATTCAAATCCGATCCCTCTAACACAAAAGTCAACATCCGGTTGACTTTTCCAACTTAAGCCTTCTTAAAAGAGACTAAGTGTCTCATTTCTTATCAAAACCATTCCAAACCAACTCTAACACATCAAATACTGATAATGAAACTTAAAGAAGCATAACATGGGGAAAACGGGGCGGTAACTCACGTGACGACGGGTCGGGTCGTCACATCCTCCCCAACTTAAACAAACGCTCGTCCTCGAGCGGGTCAAGAAACATACGTGAAGTCTCAAATAGGTGAGGATATCTGCTCCGCATCTCCTGCTCGGTCTCCCAGGTAGCTTCCTCCACGGGCCGACCTCTCCATTGCACTTTCACTGATGCAACATCCTTTGATCTCAACTTCCGAACCTGACGATCCAAAATGGCTGCTGGCTCTACCTCATAAGTCAAGTCACCCTCCAGCTGAACTGTACTGAAATCTAAAACGTGGGACGGGTCCCCAATGTACTCCCGGAGCATAGACACATGAAAAACTGGATGCACGCCCGACAAGCTAGGTGGCAAGGCAAGCTCATAAGCCACCTCCCCGATCCTCCTAAGTACCTCAAAAGGTCCAATAAACCGCGGGCTCAGCTTCCCTTTCTTCCCAAATCTCATAACACCCTTTGTGGGTGAAACCTTCAGCAAGACCTTCTCACCAATCATAAAAGATACATCTCGAACCTTCTTGTCTGCATAGCTCTTCTGTCTCGACTGTGCTGTACGGAGTCTCTCCTGAATCACCTTCACCTTCTCCAATGCATCCTGAACCAAATCTGTCCCCAACAACCTAGCCTCCCCGGGCTCGAACCAACCAACTGGAGATCTACACCGCCTCCCATACAAGGCCTCATACGGTGCCATCTGAATGCTAGACTGATAGCTATTGTTGTAGGCAAACTCTGCAAGCGGTAGAAACCGATCCCATGACCCTCCAAAATCAATAACAC
>NW_017693366.1:0-4744 GCF_001879085.1 Nicotiana attenuata | reverse complement strand
CAGTTAAATAGAGTAAATGACTCTCGAGAATAGTACTAATGTGGTCGAGATTCTACATGTGACAATTGGGTATCTTGAATTTGTATATGTGATTAGAACTGAGTCTCCATTGGGAGAGGTCAAGATGTGTAATTTTTCTATGTCAATTATGGGATCCTATGTAGCACTATCAGGAAGGTGCAAGTAATGGTTCGGAATTCGTAGAATGTTCTAGGATGTTTTGATTTGCGATGTAGCAGTTGGAAGGTACAAAATGGTTCGTGGGATGTGAGACAGCATGGTCTCGTGATTCAAAGTCACTCGGGATGAGTGCGGATGGATGGTGTTATATGTTGAATGCCGTTACTATTATTCCTAGGGCAATCAGGGTAAGTCGAAAGAAGATGGATTGGTTAGCCATATATCTGTTGGCATATTGGTGGTAGAGATCAATTCCTTCAGCATGATCGGGTTACGCATGTGATTTGTGGCGGTTCAGGTGAGGCCTATCGTCCGTCGTAAATGATGTTATTCAGGAGTATTCCAATGTTATGGGCATGTTACATGTAGGCGGATCCCGAAAGGGTCATGGTGGGTTGGATCACTACTTAGAGATTTGCATATTCTACGGTTATGAGAATTCACCTGTGTGTTGCTATGGTCTCCTGAAGTGAGTTAAGTGGAGAGTTTTATATAATGAAGTATTAATCTAATAATGGTTCCGAAGCTGTAGTGAAGAGCGTGTCCTACCGTATGTTGACATGTTGGGTGCAATGAGTGGTATGGAATTTGAAGTGAAGATAGAGGTAACAACTCGGTATGGACAAGGATGTCACGAGCTCGGACGAGCAGGGAGGAAGTCTCGACGTTTAAGGTAAATCGGTATTGTCTTCAGCATCGCCTGAGAACGGTGTTTTGTGAAAAGGCTTTGCATCCTGGTTGATAATTATTGATCGCTTTTCAGCGTTAGTGCAGCCGATGGTTTGGAGGTACGACCCAGTTATTCGTGATGGTAGGTTGTGGGAGGGTGTCCCACAGGAAGATTGTGTAAGTATGGAAGTTAGTCACTTGATCGATTGAAGACTTGAACCATGTACGAAGGTTGTGATCATATCATTGAATTGAGAAAATATGCCGAAGGGCACTCAGTCTATTGGGTTGTGGACTGCGGATGATTTCTCCGACTATGATGGATGTTCTTATGTGGTACGAGCGGAAGATGAGTTGTTAGGGACCTTTGAAAGGTAATTAACCTAGTTCAGTGCGATCAGGATCGGCTTGAGGTCGGTGGATGGATTCAAATGGGAATATGGGCTCTATGTTAGGTCAAACGGGTTCATTTCAGTGATGCGCTCCTCATGGAGGAGGAGTCAGGGTGTTACTTCGTTGTCAGATATGTTATGCAGTGCTACACTGCGCCGTGTAAGTTGTGAGACAGTTTGAGAAAATTCTTATGCGTTGAGGATCCATGTAGAAATGATATTTATGAGTAAATGGCTCTCGATGTTCAGATTGTATATCGCTCCTCAGTTGAGCTTGAGTTTGGTAGCGTATAGAGCCATATGTCCCCTCAGGGACGGTATCACGCACTTAGCGTGCTTGTGACCGAAATTCGGTATTTTATATTAATGAGCAATTTAGCTCGATGTACACCTCCTTAGGTGAGTGTGTTATTTGGATCGGGTTGCGCGCCGCAACAGTGTGTCATTGAGCATAGTTTCCTATATGCAATTTTTGTATGCCTTACTTCCTATTTTCTAAGGAGAGCATGTATTAGTGCGTGAGCTAGGTAGTTCCTTCCAAAGTTCGTCTTCCTTTTTGTACCGCGATTTAATCGGTAGCCTATCAGCACCTTGTGGCATCATACGAGACTTTTGATTATGTACGGGGTGGCTTATTGCCTAAGCAATTCGTACTGGATGAGGTCACGCAATGGGACGAAGTTAAGTGGAGGTATGATACTGCGAGTAGATTTGTGTGTTCTGTCTCTATGATAGGAGGCGGGCTCTCAGTTTTGTGTTGTGGTGGTACCTGAGAGCTAGAAGTACAACTCTTTCATTTAAGTCATTTTAAGGAATTGAGTATGTTCGGACTGTTACTTATTGGTGCGCGTATTGTGCGAGTTGTGGCTTAGTCCTGTACTAATGTGTAATGTCACCAGAGTAGGGTGTTGATTAGATGAGATTGTTGGGATCTTTAATGAGTACGAGCAAATTCGATTTCAGTATGTTGGAAGGATAATATCGAGCTTCAATTCAGAAATTTGATGTAGCATTTGCCAAGGAGAAGTGGTTTCATGAATGGTTGATCTGAGAAATGGTTACGGTTTATTGCGTGTTCCATTTATCGTTGGCAGTATATGAAAGTGTTGGAATAAGACCTTAGTTGATAAGAGGTTTTCTACCGGTATTCGGGTGTTGTGGGCAAACGCTGTGAATAGAAGTTATCGTTTCGAGTGTTCGGGTTATGTAGTATATCATATGGTTGCACCTGAGGTTGCAGGTATGGGTTCTTACAACTGGTTCGGGCTTATTCTGAGTATAGATGTGAGGTTCTGATCTTGTGTATGATTTTGGAAAGTGCAATGTGGTTCAATGGTATATGGACTAGAAGGATTGTGAAATTTCAGCTGTGTTGTGTTATCGGACCTATGCGAGATAGGGTGACGTGGGATCACCCCGGGTGTATGCGGAGCAGATATCCTCACCTATTTGAGACTTCAGGTATGTTTCTTGACCCGCTCGAGGACGAGCATTTGTTTAAGTTGGGGAGGATGTGACGACCCGACCCGTCGTCACGTGAGTTACCGCCCCGTTTCACCTATGTTATGCTTCTTCATGTTTCATTATCAGTATTTGATGTGTTAGAGTTGGTTTGGAATGGTTTTGATAAGAAATGAGACACTTAGTCTCTTTTAAGAAGGCTTAAGTTGGAAAAAGTCAACCGGATGTTGACTTTTGTGTTAGAGGGCTCGGATTTGAATTCCGATGATTTGGTTAGCTTCGGGGGATGATTTGTGACTTAGGAGTGCGATCATAATTGATTTTGGAGGTTCGGTGTATAATTAGGCTTGAATTGGGGAAGTTAGTATTTTGGCGAATTCCGGTGAGTAGGTGAGATTTTTGATCCGGGGGTCGGAATGAAATTCCGATAGTTGCAGTAGCTTCGTTAGGTGATTTTGGATGTGTGTGCAAAATTTCAGGTCATTCAGAGGTATTCTGGTTGGGTTTTTGATCGAATGCGTGTTTCGGAAGTTTTAGAAGAACTTAGGCTTGAATTCGATGAGAAATGATGGTTATAGTGTTGTTTGAGGTGTTTTGATAATTGGAGCAAGTTTGAATAAGGTATTGGATCATGTTGGTGTCTTTGGTTGAGGTCCCGGGGGCCTCGAGGTGATTTCGGATGGCTAACGGGATGAAAATTGAAGTTGGAGATTGCAGGTTCATATCTGATATCTGGTATTTTCGCTTCTGCGGAAATGGACCGCAGAAGCGATCGCGCAGAGGCGAATGGAGGATCACAGAAGCGACTTTTGGGCCTGGTGCTGTTTTCGCAGAAGCGGTTATGGGAGCCGCATCTGCGAAGCCGCAGATGCAGAAGGGAGACCGCAGAAGCGGTTTTTGAATTTTAGGAGATTCCGCAGAAGCGGAAATATTACCGCAGATGCGGTAGTCGCAGAAGCGACAAAGGACCGCAGAAGCGGAAATAACTGATCAGAAAGGGTTTTAATTCCCTTCGCGAAATATTTACAGAACACATATATCTACTTCGGACTTGGGGTGTTCTTGAGCGATTTTGAAGAGGAAATTCAAGGACTTCAATCAGGTAAGCATTCTTGGACTTGGAACACAATTTTATCATGCAAATACATGAAATTTCACTGAAAACTCAAGGAATTAAGGTCAAAAATGGTGGTTTAGGGCTTGAAACCTAAGAGAACAAAAATGGGAGTTTGAGGGGTCATTTGGACTCCGATTTTGGTGTTCTTTATATGCATGGACTCGTGGCGAGATAAGGAATCCGGTGATGTAAATTTTATAATTTTTCGAGAAGTGGGCCCGGGGCTCGGGTTTTGCCAACTTCGTGATTTTCGATGTTTTTCGAGTCTTTTCGATTGGGTTATATTCCCTTAGCATATTGTGACGTATTCGTTGTGGTTTTGGTCAGATTCGATGCGCGAAGAGGTGAATTTGAAAGGCAAGGGCATAGTAAGCTAGGACTTTGGCCGGCTTGAGGTTAGTAATAAATGTAAATGCTGTGTTGAGGGTTTGAAACCCCAAATTTGCACAACGTAGTGCTATGTGAGGTGACTTGCACGCCGGATAACGGGCGTGGGGTAGAGCACCGTCGGGGATTGTGACTTGGTCCGTCCCGTTTAATAAAATTGATACCTATTTGATTGTAGATTTGTAATATCCTTATAAAAATAGATTAATTGTCATAATTGGGCTTCGTGCCAACTACTTGAATCCTTCAGGGATTATTTTACTGGTTTCTTACCATATTTATAGATATTGAACTCAGTCCTGGTGTTTGACACTGTTTTGCAAACTCAGCCATTTTTCTTAAAGCAGAAACTAAATTAATATTTTTAAATAAAGTTTGGGCTGAATATTTTTATACTATGCCGAAAGGCTTATGTGATTTTGGACTGATTATTGGATCGGGCTGCACGCCGCAGCGGTATGATAATGATATTGATATGAGGCCAAGGGCCTGTTTGATGCCACGAGATGGCTTATTATTGCGCTTGGGCCGTAAGGGG